>NC_089217.1:2884072-3044072 GCF_963930695.1 Labrus bergylta
AACTGCTTTCTCTCCTCCACTACTTTGGCAATAATGAATCCAGGAGTAGCTGACAGATAGCTTTAGCGTCGTCTGACTTCATCAAAATGTTGTAAAATCTAAACACGCTAAATAAAAAAAGGCGGAATATCCCTTTAATGTTGTGTGTTTCTTTCCCCCCTCCTCAGGTGGAGATCAGCCTGCAGAGCAGCTTCCAGCCCGGTATGAAGCTGGAGGTGGCCAATAAAAACAGCCCGGACTCGTACTGGGTGGCGACCATCATCACCACGTGCGGCCAGCTGCTGCTGCTGCGCTTCAGCGGCTACGGGGACGACCGCAAGGCCGACTTCTGGTGCGATGTCATGACCGCCGAGCTGCACCCGGTGGGCTGGTGCACGCAGAACAACAAGACCCTCATGCCCCCTGAAGGTAGGAAGACCCACGCTGACACACACACACACACACACACACACACACACACACACACACACACACACACACAGAAACCCAAACCCGGTCTGATGCTCACACACATTAGATCAATAAAAGCTTTTTACTTAAATGGTAGAAGAGTCCAGAGAGCTTTTTACACGGAGAGAACTTCACAATCAAGCCACACTTTTCAAAGGTTTTATTCTCCATCTTTAAAGAGGTCATATTTTGCCCTTTTTGGGGTTCATATATTTCATCTATGTACTAAAGTATGTTCACAATAACTAAAGTTATAAAAAAGTGTCTGTTTTCATGAACTGCCGCTCCATGCACCGACTCTCTCTCTAAGGCTCTGAAGTGTCCACGTTCAGAGTCCCCACGTGTGCCAAGTCTGATCTGATTGGTCGGCCTGTCGGCTCTGCCGTAATTGGTCCATCGCTCAGCAGGGTTCTCGGAAATGTCACACCCCCTTTTACCATATTGGGAATGCAGCCACTTTGGCTCCGAGGGCCGGGGAGCAAAAACATTAGCACCTTAGCACTACTGTGCTACCGCAGGCTACGGCGTATTGTGGGCGTGCTACAGAAGTTAACGGGCGTGCAACATGAGCTGCAGGGCCACAACGAGCCAATGGGCTTCGATCAGTGATCTCACACTGACAATGACGTCGGACTGACAATTTTTTTTGGAGGGGGGCTAGAACCGAGCGTTACATGCGGCTAATGCTACAGCTAACAGGAGGACGTAGGAGAAGCCGCGTTTCCGCAGACTTTGAATTTTTGCACATAGATGTGTCTAAACATGCACAGGACACTTGGAAAACACACTAAAGAGCAGATAAAACCAGAACAAGCAGAATATGGGACGTTTAAGGCTCTGAACTGTAGGATGTTGCAGGGAGTTTATCGTTGTAGTCAAGGTTACAAGTCTGTGCGCTCTAAAGGAAGACATGTTTTCTCCTCGTGCTCGACTGTACGACTTGTCAGTCCGTGTGCAGAGCTGTGAAAGTGCTGCAACATTCAAAAAGAATGCACGGCTGTTTTTATAAGAAAAGTGTTTTAACCTCATTTACGCAAACAGAGAGTCAAAAGAAACATGAACAGAGTTGGGCTTCAACTGTTTAAAAAAAGAGAAAATAAAGCTGAAAGGGTTCATATTTATGTGATGGAGAGAGCAGGTTGTCCTTGATTCACAGTTATTTTGACTGAAGCTTTTCACCGAGATGTTAACACACCCCCACCCCCACCCAGACACTTCACCGCTGATGGATGGCGAGTGTCCTCTCTCGCCTCCCGTCAGCCTTGTGCATCTTTCTCAGAACTGCCATTTTCACCAACTTCCTCTTTTGTCTTCTGCGGCCACGAGACGCTCGTCAAAAGTTTAAATTCACACGCTGAGTCGCTCACTATTTAAAGCTCTTTGAGGAGTGAGCAGCTATATGTGCACTGAAGTATTATAGTACATTTCTTTATTATTTATCTTTCAGCTTTTAAAAATGGTGCAAATGATGTCAGGGAAAAGCAAAAAAAAAGGTTTGAAGAAAGGTCGAAGCGAGGGGCTGCACTGGGTCCAAAAAATGTCGAGCAATCAGGCTCTCTTCAAGAACAGAAGTCAAATAGTGAATAAATAAACGAGGACAGAAGTGAAATGACACTTTGCAAAAGTCACAAAACCGGATTAAGCGACAAACAAAGCGAGACATCTCTTCAACAGATTTCACAAAATGTATGTATATTTCTTGGTTTATATGATGTCTTCATATTGCCTGTGTTGTCTCTCTGATAACCTCTTAGATATTCAGTGTGCAATCTAATGCCGAGGTCAGACTTTACGTTATAAGAATCCGTGTAGTGTCACAGTGAACGAGGATCGAGGCCACAGGTGGGGCCCCTCACGACCTCCAAACATAAACTCTAGCATATTTGAGTTTTTCCTGCCTTGAACGATGTGTTCTGTCACTTGCAGTGTTAATCTCGCCAACAAAATAGATGACGAAAATATTCTTTGACCAAGGTCTTTTTAAATTAGTCAACTATGACGATGACGAGACAAAACTCCGATATTTGACGATTTGATAAATAATATTACTTCATCATCTAATGGACGAAAATGTGACAAAACGAAAACTACATTACAAGTGAGGATTATCACGTCCCCCCCTCAGCTGTTCTAAAATCATTGTAAACCACAGCAGACTTCATCAAAGGTGTGTGTGTGTGTGTGTGTGTGTGTGTGGTGAGCACAACAATGTGCAGCCTCTCGCCTGCAGGTCTGTGAAGCCCCGCCCCCTGGAGCTTCTGATAATCAAAATAAAAGCTCGCGTCTGATTTTGTTGACTAAAATATCTTCTGTTTTCATCAACTAAAATGATGTGCAGTTTTAGTCAGTGACTAAAATAAATCAATAACAAATGACTAATATGTGACTCAATATAAAGGACATTTTTGTCAGGAGACTATGACTAAATTAGAAAATGGTATGAAGATAAACACTGGTCACTTCTGCTTATCCTTCTTAAAAATCTTTGTCATCATGTTGTTATTACAGAAAACTTCAAACCCATAAACTCAAAATAAAAAGTTTCTTTTCGCGTCACTGAAATGATCCAGAGTGAAGCCTCAAAGTTGTCTGAGGCGTTTCTCCTCATCACGAGCTCAAGACTGATGCATGAATATTCAGAGGTTGTCTAAACCCTTTTAGTCGACTAATGAAACAGTTAGATTTATTTGTAGAGCGACAAAGTAGCCTCCTAAATTTATTACACAAGATTTCTCTTAAAGCTGCTTTTCATCTGCGACCACTGAACAGATCGAAACATCAAAAAATGACAAAAACGATGAAGAACATTTTCATCAGTGAATAATTAGATAAAAGAGAAACTTAACTTGAACTCTACTTAGTGTTTTAATGAGTTTTGAGTGTTTAATGAAGTTTATATTTCCATCCATCACACAACAAGAGGTGAAGTTGATCAAAAATCGAAACTCTTCAAAAATCTAAATCCACTGAAATTTGTTTCTTCACCAAAGAGCTCCGCTACTAATGAAGTGTCACCCTGCGCCTCTCAGAAAAGCTCCTATTTCAAATCTCCGCCTGCTTTTTTAAAATAATGATTGACAGCTGAAGCGTCTGCATGTTTAATGATGCAAACTGCAGCTTAAATCATGTAATGAACACACTCATGTTTCCCCCCTAATGATCTGCAACTTCCTGTCGCTTTTTTAAATGTGAACTTTGTAGCTTCATTTCAAGCTTTTGCATCATGTGTTGCACATTTTGGTGAGTGTGTGTGTGTGTTTGTGTGTTTGTGTGTGTTGCTTATACAGCTG
This sequence comes from Labrus bergylta, assembly GCF_963930695.1. Lineage (NCBI taxonomy): Eukaryota > Metazoa > Chordata > Actinopteri > Labriformes > Labridae > Labrus > Labrus bergylta. Next base: position 2,887,813 of record NC_089217.1, read on the forward strand.
GAACGTTAGAGCAGGGTTAAAGGAAAACGTGTGTATTTGTACGTGCTTACACCTGTTTCATTTGTTTCCTTTTTTGTTTCTCAGATAACATTTACCTGAGAAAAGGTAAGCAGCTCTAACAGAGCATCTGACTAACTCGCCTGCTTCAGCTCACTTAGTGTCTAACACACACACACACACACACACACACACACACACACACACACACACACACACAGGCAGTCCTGAGAGCTGCATGCACACTGCTCCTCCTCTTCCTTTTTTTCCCCTCTCTATAGGAAGTGACCTCACAGCTCGGCCGTCATGCCTTGCCTCCTCTTGCATGTGACTCCTCCCTAGCTGAGTGTGTCTTAGCAGTGATAACACACACACACACACACACACACACACACACACACACACACACACACACACACACACACACACACACACACACACACTAAAGCTGTGCTGGGATGATAACCGCTGCTGCAGCTCAGTCAGAAATGTGATGTCTTGATAAACTTCTCTCAGTGCAAACAAAAAAACAAACAAACTTTGGACTTTATCTGAAAGGAAAAAAAATGTTACCAGTCCAGAAGTCGTGTGTGTTCAGAAGTGAAAGACGAGCTGTGAGGAAAGAATGTCAGATCAAATCAATACACGTCCCCAAACTGGTCAGAGAGACACATTTTAACAGCTGACTTCATATGCAGCATGCAGCGGCTGAACGTGCGATATTTCATCGTCCAATCAAAGATTCAGATTCTTTGAGATTCTGGATTCAAATCTCGTCCAGTCATCTGTGATGCTGGCTCTACTTCTTTCTGCTCCATTTGTCATTCTTCTGAGTTAAAGAGCTAGCCTTAGCACTTAGCAGGGAGTGATTTTGGAAGTTATGAATCTATCTAAAGTCTCAGAAGATGAGAATCTTGATTCTTCCCCCCTCTACCTAGTAACCACATATACAACAATACCAGCATGACGGACAGTAATGTGTTCAGTGGTTGGACTTAGAAATAAATCATGAGTTTATCCATCACCTGTCGATCTGTGTGTATATTTTGGTGTGTTTTTACACTTGAGTGATGGTACTTGTGTAATGCATTGAGACCTGAAAACAGATTGATTTAAGGAAGTGTTTCAATTGGACAAACACGGCTCATAAAAACAGTCTCTTAACTCTTTTCACTCTCAGACTCTGCTAATTGACGGAGCTCATCAAATCACCTCATTTAATCGCTTCTCTATTTGCCAAATTTGCTGATTTATAAATTAAGACAGTAACTTCAGAGACAGGTTAAAGGGATACTTCACCCATTAGCATTAATCTTTGTATCATTAGAAACCTGGTAGTATTTTTGAATGGTCGTGCATCCCGCCCTCATTTTCCCCTCTGAGATGGAAAATCTTTGTATGTCTGAGTCTGAAAAGGAGCTTCCAACAAATCTCTGAATCAGTTGAGGAAACGGCCTTATGTGTTGAAGTAAACATGTCTGTAAATGTTTTTATTCCTATATTTCTACTGCTATACTGTATATCTTGGAGAAACTGTAACGATCGAATTTCATTCTGGGATTTGTTGTCTCTCATCCACATGAACCAAAAAGACACTTTCTGCCTTTTTCTCAGCCAAGAAGGCTCCAACTTCAAAATGTATTTCACGTTTCTACATATATGACCCAATGTCAGCACAGATTCATGTTTCAACGGGTGAAGTATCTCTTTAATTCGGTTATCTTTGATGTTAATTAAAAACTACAAATCCCACAGTTGCACCAAAGTGCTCTGTGGATGGAAAGTATAGGAAAGTCCCCCCCCCCCCCGACTCCCCCGATGATAACTTCCCCTCCCCTGCAGATGTGAAATCTCCTGAAAATGTCTTAAATGCTTAATAACAAATCCAAAAGGAGTATTCTTTTTAAAACAAATTTTATTGAATATAATCAAAAAAAAAGTGGAGAAACAGGAAAGTCTAATCAATCTTATTCTGTGTGACAGCGAGAGGCGAGCCTGAAGGTTAAATCCACACAGTAAGAACAGATGCAGACACTGTGACAACATCATACAAGCTGCTCTACATATTTATGGTATTTAGACAGTATATGTACAGCGAGCCTCAGGGTCAGACTATGGGGGACTTTGAATTCCCACAGTCTCTCTCCTGTGTGTGTGTGTGTGTGTGTGTGTGTGTGTGTGTTTGTGTGTGTGTGGGAGATGCATTCAGCCATTTACCCAAAGAACATTTTTAAAAGCAACATCACAAGTTTGGTCATGTGGTACGCTAACAGATCCCTGACAGAGACGATTTGCATAATGAATTCACCACACCGCTTCCTGCCAGAGCCTGCTGGAGATGATGCTCCCCCGATAGACCTGTCCTCCACAGTGTGTGTGTGTGTGTGTGTGTGTGTGTGTGTGTGTGTTAAGAGAGTAGTAGTGCAGCCACACATTTAAGGCTTCAGTGCGGTTAGCTGTGGTGCTAAGTTGTGTCGGCTGAGATGTGAATGAATAAATTATCTTTTAGCTTCAGTTAGCGGAAGGTGAATGTGTCAGGAGTAAAGATTTATGAGTGTGTGTGGACTCTGCGCTGAGCTCGTGTACCTGGCCTCCTGTGTTAGAAGTCTTTTATTTGTTTGCTTTGCAACTAAACCATCAAAAGCCAATCAGTTGCAGCAGCGTTGCGTTTTTCTCACTTATTGAAACACTTCCTCTTGTCGTCTTCTTCTGCATTTTGACACAAAAAAGTCTGAAACTAAACGAGTTCTCTATTTCACCCTCAGAGTTTACATCATGTTGAAACTATTTAATGAATTATTACACATGTTTCCCTTTCTGTTTGATTGATAACCTCTCCTCATTCATTCATTTCTGTGATATTCCCCCTGGGAGAGTGTGTGTTTTTAAATGTGTAGAGAAGTCAGGTTTCACACACACGTGTTCCCATGGGCCTCTTTCCTCACTAAACCACAAAGCCCATCACAGAGCTAATTCATATTTACACAAATGGCTCTAATATCCCCGTCCTGTCATTAACGGGGGCTGTTAAAATGTTAACAATATGGCGTCCGGGGCGTAACTAAGCCAAACATCTCTCAATAAACACACAAATGATGGCATGTGACATTTTACACGCTGCTGTCTTTGTGCTCGATTTGAAAAAAAAAAAAAAATGCATGGTGAGTAATTGTTTGAATTGACTAGGGGGGGAAGAATCGGGGCCCTAATTTGCCCCCATTAAGTTCGATTAGAATCTTGCTGGCTTAAAAACACTCGGACCATTCTTCTTCTTTAATTGTAACATTGATTATCCAAAGTAGAGCTTTTTTTTAAATCAGGTTTGTGCACAGAGTCGGTGATTGTTTGGAGGAGAAAAAAAAAAACGCAGCCTGCAGAATATGCAAATGACACTTTCATGCATGTTAAATTCATTTTTTTTCTCCTGCTAGATATGTGCTTGCAGACTTCAGCCAAGGTTTTTTGTGCAGCCTGTGTCTGCAGGAGGAGGAGGGGGGGGGAGTGCAATAGCGGGGGGAGGAGGGGCGTGTTTTTTGAAGATCTCCTCCCTCAAGGTTAATTATGCACTTATTGTTATGTGGAATTCAGGCGTTCACCTCTACACGTCGGCTGCCTTTGGGGTTGGATGTGAAGAGAAATGGATGATTATTTATATGGGGAAAAAAGAGAGGATACAGTATAATGGAACTGCAAGATGGGGGAGGGGAGAGAGACAGAGAGAGAGAGAGAGAGAGAGAGAGAGAGAGAGAGAGAGAGAGAGAGAGAGAGAGAGAGAGAGAGAGAGAGAGAGAGAGAGAGAGAGAGAGAGAGGAGAGAGAGAGAGAGAGAGAGAGAGAGAGAGAGAGAGAGAGAGAGAGAGAGAGAGAGAGAGAGAGAGAGAGAGAGAGAGAGAGAGAGAGAGAGAGAGAGAGTTTGCATGTTTTTGCTCCCGCTGCGCTCTAAAAGGCCTCCTGACTGATCTGCAGGATCTGTAAAAATAGTTTATCTATTTCTGCACAGCTGAGATCAACACAGGAGTGTGTAGACTGTGTGTGTGTGTGTGTGTGTGTGTGTGTGTGTGTGTGTGTGCGTGCGTGTGTGTGTGTGCGTGCGCTTTCAAAGTCCAGCAGCAGTGAGTCTCACAGGACAAACACTATTATTAAACAGGCGTAAAAAGGGGGGAGAGCGTCGAGGCCACGTTACCTTCCCAGGAAAAACAATTAGATTTATTCGCCGGCCAAAATTCCAGCGTCGATGATTTGATTCAAGTCGGAGAAGCAGAGCCGCGAAAAATTATTTATTGATTTGTTCTCTCATAAGTCAATTATGTATTTAAAAAGTCCTGAGCGAGCTGTCGGCTGTGTTTACTCTGATCTCTGATTTAAAAAAATAAAAAGGATTGTGATAATAAGACGTTTTTATTTCTGCAACAGTGTTTCTGCTGAAATGTTTTAGTAAGTAGTGACTTTATATTATTAAAGGGAAGACGGTGATTGTATTTGACGTGTGTGATTGAAGGGTGAAGAATGATGTTTATTTTACAGCCTCATCGTCTTCTGCTTTTTATGAAATAAACACAACGTACATGTGCTCTAATGAAAGAAGGAGCACTCGGTGCAGAAACCCCTCGTCCCATTTACACCTCTAACTTTAGAATACAACAACGCCTGAATGTGTGTTTGTTGACGTGTTTATGGGGGTTTTTAGAGTTTTTTTTATACCACATACATCGTGTTATCTGATGCTTTCTGATATCTGATGGAAGTTTGTGGTTAGTTGCCACGGCAACCGAAACAGCATTGCCACCTTAAATAGTCCCAGGCTCTGTTTTTTTTGCATGCTGTTTTTCGGTTGTCTCTCAATCAGATGGTCGAGGGTTCGATTCCCCAGCTCCTGCAGCCGCATGATGATGTGTCCTAATACTGATTGACACTTTACGTTTCCATATCGTTGCAGCTGCAGTGTGTGAATGTGTAGGTGTGACCTGTAGTGTGAAAAATCGTCATGAGTCGTCAGAAAATTAGAAAAGTGTTATATAGAAGTTTTTCTACACAAACGTTCTTTGACTAGAAGCCGCTCTCATTATCAGCTGCTGCTGCGTGTTCCACTGCATGTTCTACATTTCACTTTCACTTCAGCTTGATGTTAATCACCGCTGCAGGGGACGTCGGGTCACACACACACGTTGGAGTCATTCTGTGACTGTGACTCATCTGGCAACAGATCAGAGACTCCCAACAAGTGTCTCTGACTTTTACGGTGCCTTTTTTTTTTTTTTTTTTCCCCCCCCCCATGTCTGTGACAAACAGGAAAAACACGCAGGACAGTGAAGGCCACACGGTATCTTGTGTTTTGGAATGTGAGCTTGGAGGCGGGTGGAGCGAGGGATAAGCGAGAGGGCTTGATATCAGATGGAGGCAAAAGCAAATAAAGGAGTTTGAGAGGCGCAAGCGCGGGAATTTATGTGACACTGATGCACTGTGGGAAACAGGAAGTAGACACAAACCACAAGTCACCATGCAAATATGATGGAAGACTAATCAGAATGAGAATCAGCTTTATTGGCTTAAACACACACACGAGGAATCTGTCTTCAGTAACTGAGCTCACAATGTACAATAAGAATAATATTAAATATGAACATTATATGACCAAAAAGACCAAGATATACAAGGCTGAATAAGATAATAGTGCAGTGAATACTAGTATGAAGGCATAGCTCTTCATGTGTGTTTTTGTAATGGAGGTGCTCTGCAGGTGCAGCAGCGCTAAGTATTTGCGTTGGGCATCAGTGTGCTTGGTTGTTTAAAGGCTTTATATGTGATGTTTCAATCCAGCAGATGTCGCCCTTGAGCACCAGCATGAAACCAAAACAACTCGCGCTGCATTGTTGTGTTAGCATGCTAATGCTAGCGATCTTTATTATGCTGGTATCTTCACACTGCATGTAAATTTACCTGAAATGAGCGTGATCTAGAAACACAGTTAAGCAGTGAGTACAGTATGTTATTCTTCTTTTCTCTAGTCCCTCAATTAAACAACTTTTATACACGAGGGGAGGAGTCAGCCGGCCGTCCTGGCGATGTAAACAAAGTGAAGATAGGACTCTGAAACTCTGAAAACATCACAGACAGTGGGACTCGGGTGTTACACCCATTGTAGACAGTCATGACTCACAGAGTTATTTTCAGAGGAGATATTTGATTTCTACATTTAAGAGTTAAAAATCACATAGAAAGACTTTAATGAGTTACCTTGTGCTTATATATATATATATATATATATATATATATATATATATTGCACATGCACCACAGAGCCTTTGCATGCATTTATTCTACTCAGGAATCTTGGACACTGTCAGACTTTCTCAGTGTAATATTCAAAAATCTGTTCTCCATGTGCAGTTTATCTTTTCTCCAAAACCTTCGGCGATTGTTGTATCGTCTCTCTGATGTTATTGTTTCCGTCTCATCACCATACTAGCGTTATTTTCTGCACCCATAGAGTTCGAGCTTAAAGGAAGAACGTGCGACCTTTTGATCCAGTAGATGTCGCCCCTAAGCACCAGCATGAAACCAAAACAAACTGCTAGACTTCAGACTTTATTGTCCCTGTGGGGAAATTCTTTTTCACAAGAACATCCATACAAAGAGTAAAACACAAACAGAGTTTAGACAACAGTCAGCAGTTTGTAGAATTACATTCAAATCTTCCAGACAAAGGGAAGAGTCTGTTTTCTTTCTTAATGTCTCTCTGAACGAGACATTGTTGTTCTGATCGTCGCTCCTCTCTGCTCTCTAAAGCCCTCCACATTAAAACCTCATTTGTAGCAGCGTGACCTCGGCCTCAACCGTCGTTTTTTGAATTCACACTCAAGAGTTTTACTGCTCTGCAGAGGAAGTTAAAAGTAACCCCGGTAACCTTTTTTTGATGTCTGAAAATCTGAATGAAACGGTTCCTGTTCCCACCTCTGATCTCACACATCTCTGCACACACACACACAGCACAACCACAGCTCTCTCTCTCTCTCTCTCTCTTTTCTTGCACATTTACATTTAAATGGAAGCGCTCATTGCAACATTAATCAGTCGTTCAGTTTGATGTGTTTACTTCTGTAAAAAAAAAAAAAAAAAAAAAAAAAAATGGCCGGATGTGATGACTTTCTTTCTTTCTTGTCTTTTGCTCGCACAAGCTTTAAAGAAAAATCTGATTTGAGATTTTAATCCGAGTGAAGGATTAAAATCTGCAGTGTGAATGAAGCCGGGGAAGCTGCAGAGGTGTTTTAAGAGAAAAAAAAAAACACTGAATAATTAAAGTTTCTATCACATTCATTGTTAAAATACTTCAAAATGTGGATTTTTTGAAAACAGGTTTCGTATCCGCTTCATAAAAACTGATAAAAAAATGTGTTTTTGTGTTTGCTCGTGTATGCATGCTCTGACTCATGCATGCTTTCGCTTCACTTTAATATATTCATCAAGTGTGTGCTCACTTTCATCACGTTGATTTTGAATGTCTTCGTTCTCTCTTTTTGTGTCTTTGCAGCCATCAAAGAGAAACACAGCGACTGGACGGACTTCCTGGTTGAGGACCTGACCGGCTCCAGGACGGCCCCCGCCAACCTGCTGGAAGGGGTGAGTGTGTTTACTTCCCCCTGAGCCCGAGGCCGTCGAGGTTCAGGAGCACGTGTTCCCACTAAAAACCAAAAAAATGATCTGTGTTTAAATAAATCAAACGTCTCTCTGTCAGCCTCTTCGGGGTAAGAACACGGTGGATCTGATCGTGGACGGTTCAGTTCTGGAGCTTCGGGACGTCTCAGACCCGTTCCTCTTCTGGCCCGTCAGAGTCCTCCAGAACGTCGGCGGGCGGCTCCGCCTGCGCTACGCCGGTCTCTCCGAGGAGCAGCGGGCTCAGGACGCCTGGCTCTTCTACCTGGATGTGAGGCTCCGCCCACTGGGCTGGGCTCAGGAGAACCACCTCTCCTTAGAACCGCCCACAGGTGACCGTTTCAATCTGCTCACACCTTTTCATTCAGCTTCAGCCTGGAGGCGGAGCTTTGATATCCCAGAAACGTAATGACAAACTGAATGATATTTAATGAGTGAGGTTTTTATTAAAACATTTATTTAAGATCTTGGCTTCTTACACATTCTGCTGTTATCGTTTTATTTAAGAGCCAACAAGACTCCCTTAACCGTCTCCTTTTATGAAGTGGAAATATGAACCTGTGATATTTCACTTTCTTTCTTAATTATTCTTTTTTATAACCCTCTTGATCCATATCCCAAAAGTTGATCTATATCTTAAAAATGTCTGAAGATAGTAAGTCAAAGGAGGTTCTACAGCGTGCTTGTTCAGGCCAACCAGCAGTCAGATATCAAACATTTGAGATGTTACAACCCTGGCTCAGGGGAAACAACATGAAGGAGTCAAACACATAAGATCAGCAACAAAAACAAATCTTTATTCCTAACAAGATTAAACTCAGAGTGAGGGAGAAATGGTGGCTGAGGCCATGCTTCTGCTCCTGGCTGCAGATTGAGAGAGAAAGGGGGAGGAGCTTGACTCTGCAGCCGATCAGTTTTTTTTATTTTTTTATTATTGTTGTTTTTCAAATAAATGAAAATGAAACTAATGATGGTTAACAGAAGCTGCTACATTTCAGTAACACTTCCCTTTATGTGTGTTTATCCAGCATGGTCACTCCCTACACACATTCAACACTGCACCGACCCTCCTCCTATCAAAACTCACCTCTCTAAACAAACCTTTAATGTATGATTGGGATGTATTTCCTGTTTTCTGTAGTTTTAACTTTATTGTTGTTATCTTTATGATTTGTGTGTAATGTTGCAATGTCTGTTAGTCTGTCCTTACTGCGCTGTTCTCTGTTTTTTTAACATTATTATTATTATTATAAAAACATCATGTCTCCTCTCTGCAGGCCTCCGGGCTCTGAAGAGCGCCCCCGACTGGCAGCGAGCTCTAGAGGACGCTCAGCTGGACGGACAGAAGGAGCCTCTGCCGCTAGAGGTGTTCAAGGTGAGCCGGACAGTCACACACAACTCTGCTCTTAACAGTGTGTGTGTGTGTGTTTGTGTGTGTGTGTGTGTGTGTGTTTGTGTTTGTGTGTGTTTGTTGGTGTGGTGTGGTGTGGTGTTGGCACAGTGCCAGACTGCAGGACGACCCGGGTGCAGGGAGCTGTTTAGTTGTCTGTTTTGACCTCTGTGGTGTGTTATGATGGTGTGATACTAAATCCTCATGCTAATATTTCACAGGTTTGTGACTTTAAATCATCGGCTCACAAGTTTCTGTTAGCGATAAATCTTAAAGGTCCCATATTCTTCTTTTTCTGGTTTTATCTGCTCTTTAGTGTGTTTTCCAAGTGTCCTGTGCATGTTTAGGCACATCTATGTGCAAAAATTCATGTAAATGAATTTCATAAATATTTGTCAGTGTGAGGTCACTGATCTAAGCCCATTGGCTCGTTGTGGCCCAGCAGCTCATGTTGCACGCCCGCTAACTTCTGTAGCACGCCCACGATATGCCGTAGCCTGTGGTAGCACAGTAGTGCTAATGTTCTAATGTTTTTGCTCCCCTCGGAGCCAGAGTGGCTGAGCAAACTGACCAATTACGGCAGAGCCGACAGGCCGACCAATCAGATCAGACTTGGCAGACGTGGGGACTCTGAACGTGGACACTTCAGAGCCTTAGAGAGAGAGTCAGAAGAGAGCCGGTGCATGGAGCGGCAGTTCATGAAAACAGACACTTTTTTATAACTTTAGTTATTGTGAACATACTTTAGTAGATAGATGAAATATATGAACCCCAAAAAGGGCAGAATATGACCTCTTTAAATGTGAGGATCGATGGGTGCAGAGATTGAATTACTACATTTTTAAACATTGGAGCGAACAACGCGATTCACAAAGTGGCTTCTTCAGGTTTGCTCTGCAGGAGAGTGTGTGTGTGTGATCTTGAAAATACATCGAATTATGTTCTAAATATGAGGAAAATTACAAGACTACCTCATTTTAAACCGAAGCAAAAATATTCACTTTATGAATAGAAGCATTTCATGTTTGATCGAAGACCTGCATGAAGAACAAAAGAATAAAATGACACAAATCTGAGGTCACCAAACACATGTCCAAAACGACAAAAAGACTCCAGCGGGAACTTAATTACCATCAAAGAATAAAGAGGATTTATACTCATTCATCATTTAATGGCATGAAGCCAGAACATCACAATGATAGCCAACAGTGACGGAGCATCACTTAAACCAGACAAGCTCTCGGCTCCTCTTCATTCTGAGTCAGAATATTTCCTTTTATATTCACAAAGCCCGAAATTGATGTCACACCCTCTGTGTGGCACACCATGTCTTTCCTCAAACATGGACTCAAATCTCCAACATGTGGAAGTGATGCATTTCTAGAAGTGTTTCCTTTTTTTTTTTTTCCAAGAATGAATCAGGAAGTAATTACAACACTGATCAGACTAAAGTTCACACCAAAGAACGCAGACATCAAAGTACAAAACGTCATAAATAAAAAAATGAAATCTTATTTCACTCTTCTCATCACCACATCAAGAGATGACTCTTCATCCACTCCCCCCCTCCCCCCAGCAGGGCTTTCCTGACCCACATTGTGTCTCGTGTGTGTGTGCGTGCTATCAAAAGTAGAGCACATTCGTCTAACAGCGCTGACTTTACTGTGTCAGGACCACGTGGACCTGCCCAAACACTCCTTTAAGGCGGGGATGAAGCTGGAGATGGTGTCACCGTGGGAGCAGCTTCAGATCTGCCCCGTTTCTGTCACCAAGGTGAGTCACACACAAACAGGCTGAGAACAACAAGCCCCCCCCCCCCCCCCCCCCCCCCCGAGCAATCCTCAGCTGCCCTTTGAGGTGGTTTTGCTTCTTTTTCTGTTTTTTTTTTTGTTTTTTTTGACCAAGCAGAACTCCCTCGGGTTGTGTCCCAGTCATAATGCTGACTCAGCTTTTAATTTTGGGCTTTGTATACCTCTATTACAGAGATGACAAATAAAAAATAAACATATTGTTTTGTATTTCTAAAGCTATGAGATGTAAGGTGTGTTTAATCTTCCATTAAAAATACATTGTGAACTTCAGATCCTCCGTTTTTGCGATTAAGCTGCCAGTATCTGAAAGTTTGTTAATATTAACGTTCAGGATTTCATTTATTAGTCCATAGCCTGAAAGTTAGAAAGTGAATCCTAAACTGAAAGCTCAAAAGAGAAGCTCTGGATGTATTTATTATAACGGCTGCTGTTTTGAAAAGTATATATGTGTGTGCCAAATTCCCCAAGATATTCTTTTCTGCAAAACATATTGACTAAGCGTCTTCAAAAAAACTTTTATTAGAATTTTAGAGACTAAAATCAGAACCTTCAATTTAAGAATGAATGCTTTAGTTTCTTGAATATTTTTATGAAATGTTTGAATACTTAATTTTAAATGTAAATATTTAAACATTTCATAAAAATATTCAGTCAGTTCAAAAAGTCATTTCAGTTTCAAGATTTAGACTTTAAAACATAGTTTGAATGATATTCATGAAGTGAGGAGACATGCAGAGCACCAATAAGAGAAAGAAAGGCTGAGATCTTAAGCAACAGAGGATACTACATTTCCCATCATGCATCTCTTTACCATCTAAATGACTTTAGAATCATGCTTTTCCTCGTAAACTAATGAAGTAAAGAATTGAATGCTTTGTATTTCTTTGATCTAAAGATGGATCATGACGTTTTGCTTTCCCCTCCTCAGGTGTACAACGAGATCTACTTCCAGGTCACTCTGGACGACCTCTCGGCTGATGCTAAACCTCGCTCTGTGGTGTGTCACTCCGACTCACCGGGCATCCTGCCGGTCCAGTGGTGTCTGAAGAACGGCGTGTGTCTGGAGCGGCCGCGCGGCTCCGAGGGTCAGGACTTCGACTGGGCCGACTACCTGAAGCAGAGCGGGACGGAGGCGGCTACTGACGCCTGCTTCCCCGATGTAAGAGGAGAGAAAGTTCACTGTCCACACTTCCTGTTTCAAGTGTCACCAGGGTCCAATTAAAGGCCCTGCACAAACACAAACTGAGGTGGTTTAAATGGACACACTAAAATGTAAACTGAACACTCTGAATCAAATTTAAAAACTTTTTTTTTCCACATTGTGAGAATTAAATCTTTCAAATCCTGTTGTTACACTTTGAGTCTGAACAGTGTGAATATCTCATACTGAGTCCTGCTTTAGGTCATCTCGGCTAGAACATTGTTCTAACTTTTCCTCCCTCTCTCTCCTCTACGCTTCTCCTCGTGCGTGTGTGTGTGTGTGTGTGTGTGTGTGTGTGTGTGTGTAGACTTGGCAGAACAGAGGCTTTGCCAAGGACATGTGGCTCGAGGCAGTGAACCCTCACCGGCCTGCGGAGGTGTGTGTGGCTCAGATCACACAGGTCAGAGGACGCCTGCTGTGGCTCCGACTGGAAGGTACGTGTGTGTGTGTGTGGTGAAGAGTGTGTGTGTGTGTGGTGAAGAGTGTGTGTGTGTGTGTGTGTGTGGTGAAGAGCGTGTGTGTGTGTGTGTTTTTTGGGCACAGAATGGATTAAGTGTTGGAGGATAACATAGGACTCCTGCTGTGTCTCTGGAGAAACAGTGTGTGTCTGTGTGTGTGTGAGTATTAGTGTGTGTGTCTGCTCCCTCACCCCTCCTCCACTCTCTCTCTCTCTCTCTCTTCGCTGTCTACCTGTCTCCAGGTGTGGCCAAGCCGCTGTCAGAGTGCATCGTAGACGTCGAGTCCATGGACATCTTCCCTGTCGGCTGGTGCGAGGCAAACACTTACCCTCTGACCCCTCCTCTCAAACCTGTCTGTATGTACACACACACACACACACACACACACACAGAGTAAACACAGTATTTATCTTGGGAGTGACAGCTGAATACAGACTCTGTTTTTTGTTCTGCAGGCCAGAAGCAGAAGAAGATAGCGGTGGTGCAGCCAGAGAAACAGTAAGAGACATATTCATCTATCAGACTTTTAAAAGACTGTGTGTCGGTTTTTTTTCTATCGCTGACACTCGAGCTGCAGGGCCGCCTTTTTTTATAGACCAACCCAGAAGATCATTCGGAGAGACTTTTAAACAACTACAAAAAATAATCAGCTGACCATTCAATATCAGACCAATGGATTAAATTGGATGATTCTGAACCTTTTGAAGTTATGATTCATTTCAATAATATTCGGTCAGAGTTTGATTGATTTGAAGTTTGTTTAAATGTATTTATCTGTGTATGAACATTAAAGGTTTTATGTGATTTTTCACACTTAAATGTATAAATCAAGTATCTCCTCTGAAAATAACTCTGTGAGTCATGACTGTCTACAATGGGTGTAACACCCGAGTCCCACTGTCTGTGATGTTTTCAGAGTTTTCAGAGTCCTATCTTCACTTTGTTTACATCGCCAGGACGGCCGGCTGACTCCTCCCCTCGTGTATAAAAGTTGTTTAATTGAGGGACTAGAGAAAAGAAGAATAACATACTGTACTCACTGCTTAACTGTGTTTCTAGATCACGCTCATTTCAGGTAAATTTACATGCAGTGTGAAGATACCAGCATAATAAAGATCGCTAGCATTAGCATGCTAACAACAATGCAGCGCCAGTTGTTTTGGTTTCATGCTGGTGCTCAAGGGCGACATCTGCTGGATCAAAAAAATCACATCCTTTAAACATTCAGTCAACCCGCTGTGTTTGTGTTCTGAGTGTTGAATCACAGTTAGGTGGAGATTTAAACTGAAGTATCGCTCGCATGTATCCATCAGTCTCTGTAAACCAACCACAGCCGCAGTCCGCTTCACTTCAGCACATTTAGAAAAATTGTTTTCTTTCTACCTTTGAGTCAAGAAGGCTCAGTGAACCTTCCTCCAGAAACCCCTCCAGGCTGCCCCCCCCTCCTCTGTCACTCTGAACACATTCATTGAAACAGACGCTTTTTTAGAGCAGAAATTGCTTTCTCGCGGCACTGATCGATTTTGTTGATGAATGACACGTTGCACCGCCGTTGGCTGTGCGAGTGCAGCCCCCCCCCCCCCCAGGAAAGGGGGCGGTCACAGAGCAGGAGAAATATGAGGTGTTCAGCTGCACTCTGTCTTAACCGCTAACTCCATCTCTCACCTTCAGGGGGCGACCCTTTTTTTTATATCAATAACACCCCTGCTGCTTTTCCAACCCTCGTGCCTCTAAATCTGACAGAATCTGGAGTCGCCGTGGTGAAGATTGATCGTTTTAAATGAGCGATCGTTTGCTTGCTCTGTTGTTTCCTGTCTGATTACATCAGTCGGGATCATTTCATTGATTACATTGAGTGTTTTTTTTTTTTTCCCCCTCTGCAGGTTGGCTCCAGCGCAGCCGGTGGAGATGATTCCTGTCAGCCCCTGCCAGCCCATCGCCGTGGATCCAGGTAATCAAGAGCTGCGCTGCACGTTATTTATCCGCAGTAGTTAATGCTAATGAGCTGCAGTGACGAGAGCGCAGAGAAACCCCCCCCCCCCCCCCCCCCCCCCCCGCTGCACTCAGAAACAGAAACCCCCCCCCGGCTGTAATTTGTGGGTTTTATTTTTTTATCTTACATGCAAGATTAGATTCCCACCGGAGTATGCAACCTTTCTGCCTTTGTTTATCTTTCAAAGTATTTAAATGAAGGTGCACAGAAGGAAACTCTTCATGATGCATTTTACAAATGATCAACACAAGTGAGAAAGGTTAAACTGCTGAGTTCTTCTTACAATCTGCATCAAATCAATACCAGATTTTAAACTAAACCATGTTGAGCGCCTAAAGTGTAGCACCTTCACAAACAGGAGTTTACAAAGTGCTCTGACAAACAAGCCGGCTCTCCTTCGGCATCTTTTTTTTTTTTGAAGGTTTATTTTTGGGTGTTTTGTTGCCTTTATTTAGAGATAGGACAGAGGAGACAGTTTTGAAACTATCGCTTCAGCGTCAGTGTGTCGTCTACATGCAGGTGATGAGAGTGATGCTGGTATCTCAGTGGGGTTAAAGTCATGCTGGTGACAGAGGCGCTCCGTTTGATTCAACAGATGATTAAAGACAAACAGACGCCAAAACAAGACGCGGCTTGTTTCTTTTTACTCCAGCTGCTGATTCTCACTTCAGTTTCAGAGAAGCTGTAAAAACACACAGAGTTTGTTATTGAAGGAAATCTTCATCTTTCACTAATGAACTAAAGACCTGAAAGTCGAGCCCGGCTGCTCATCATGAGCCTGGAAGTTTTCTGCCTCTTAAAAGGACATTCATTTTTGCCACTGTAACTTTTGCTAAATCATCATCATCAGTAATCATTGTTTTTATTTTGGTCACAAGAAAAAACAAAAACATTTTGACCGAAAAGGTGTAGGCTGAAGCTTTAGCTTATTACACCTACCCTTGTTACAAATCTTATTATTTAAGACACTACTAGTTTGGTTACAAAAACAAAACATATCAGAACAAATCTTTCAAAACAAAACAAACAAAAAACGAAACAGAAGTCACACTCACAAAATAATCAAACCGACCTTTTATATTTGTTAAACACCATTTTTTTTAAACAAAAATTTAAATCTGGAAAGTGAACTACACATTCTTAATTCAATGGCAGAAGTATTCCACAAATGAACCCCTTTTACCGAAATACACCTGTTCTTTATGTTTGTCCTTACCTTTGGTTTTTTATACAAACCTATTCCCCTTCATATCTTCATACCTCTAGTTTAAATGTTAGCTAAATGCTACGCTCATGATGGACTAACGCTGGGTCTGTTTCCTGCTCTTTTTTAAAGTGTCTCGAGATAACAATTGTTATGAATTGGCGCTTTAGCGTAATGATTGATTGATTGAAACTGCCCTCAGACTTGACTGCAGCTGCTCTGGAGGTGGGACAGTACATGTAAACAAAGAACAAATGATTCTTTCTTGTAACCATGGTGATGGTAGGCTCTCATTTCAGAGCTTTATTGCAATTTAGGTCTAAATTATATTAAAAGGTTGAGTCAGTTTTTTATAAATGTTGTGAAGAAGCTTTTAAACGTAGTTCTTGTTTCCAGAAAACAGCGAGGCAATCACTAAAGTAAAAAAAATATCAAAATAGTCTAAATGTTTCCTGCGTCTTTAGGGGAATAAAAACATAACATTGACATTTCCAGATGGTTATCACTTTGACCTTTCTCCTGGTACTTCATGTTTTTGTGGGTCTCCAGTCCAATATTTTGATGAGAATAAATATCTACTGATTAACTCAAAAGCCTAAATAAAACAGAAAAAGGTCCTGCTATAAATCATGACTATTAAAGCCCATGCAAAGTTATGTGCAAATTTTCCTGGATTATTTTCAGCAGCCATAGCAACCCTGGCAGATTACTTCCCCCTTCCTGTTTGTGTTGCATTTGTATGTAAACAACATGTAGCATACGAGCACAAAGAGAGCAGTGGGCTAAGCGATGTTTCCAGGAGACCCTTTGCCCTTTTTTTTTTATCCCAAAGTTCCTGTTTTTAAAAAACCTCCCACTCGCTCATGCATATTCATCACCTCCCGTCTAATTACTATTCAGCCGGCGCCGTGCGGCTGCAGGTGCCGGCGATATTCTGGGGCTGCAGCGAGGGCGGAGAGCAGCATGGAGGACTCGACCTTATTTTATCTCGGGGGGGGGGGGGGGGCGCACAGGACGAGCCCTCATTGACTCTGATTTCACCTCTGCTGTGAAATGTTAAGAGTCACAAACTGCTGATATGAAGCATTTTAACAATAAGAACATTTAAATAAGGGTCGCTAAAGAGGACAAAGAGAGCATTGTTAAAGACCCTGGAAATCTATTTTAATTTAGTTTCTCTCAGCAATCGATTGCAACATTAAACCCATTATTATTATTTTTGCATTAACCACTGCTATCATTTTTTTTTAGTTTTTCTAAGAGCTCTTCTAACTTGAAATGATCTTTTTAGGAGAATTGAATCACATTTAAAAACATCATTGACTGCATATCAACATGGATGAGGCCTGAGTGACATCACACATTGGTTTCTGAATGGATGTTTGGAAGCTCATTCATGGCGGTCGTCATATTGGAAATGCTGACTCATGAATCATTCGTTAAGCCGAACAACTGACAAACAGCTCGAGCAACGCGGCCACAGGAAGTGAGATCAGTCACGCTCCTTATTGTGCAGAACTCAGATCCTTGATATCCTCGACCCTTTAGACAGTCTGTCTTAACTGAAATTAAGTTTTACTTCATTATTTACATCCCAAAGAATACAAATTTCTGTAGATTGTATGAAGGGTGAAGATCAAGAAAGTTACAGCAGATATGAATTTGTTGAATATTTGTCTTGTTTTTCAAAGTGGTGATTACAACCGTCCGCCATGTGAACACGTCCTGTGTTTGTTTCTCTGGTTGTTGACGATCCATGTTTCTGGTCTTTCTCCGTCCCCCAGGCTCGGCTAATGGCAGATACTGCTGCTCCAAGATCTATGTGAACCACCGCTGTTTCTCAGGACCCTACCTCAACAAGGGACGCATCGCAGAGCTGCCGCAGGCCGTCGGACCTGGAAAATGCACGCTGGTCCTCAAAGAGGTGGGCTGTAGAAGGAGGGGGAGGGGGAGGGGAGGGGAGGGGGGGAGAGAAGAGCAGGTTTAATCAAAGAGTTCCTCACGTTCAAAGGGGGAGAGGAGGGGCGACACAGATTGAGGGATGGAGGAGGTGAACGAGGGAGGGGGAGACAGCGATGTCTTGTTAACCACCTGCAGTGTCCCAGCAGAGCTTCTGTTTTAATGTGAGGAGCTGTCAGTCACACACACACACACACACACACACATCGCTCAGCAAAACAGACTCTTAATTTCTCCAGAGACTGTTTATGTGTGCACATGTTTGTGCACTTTCTGTACGAGTGTGTCCACAAAATGTTTGTCCTTGGTGTTTTATTCCTTCAGGTTTGGGCTTTTTTTTTTCTCTGCTTCTTATTGGACATTTTTTTTCAGTTCAACTTCAGACTTTATTTATTTACCTGTTTTTCTCATCTTTGCTCTCTTTCTGCCTCCAGCTGCTGAGCATGCTGATTAACGCCGCCTACAAGCCCGGACGAGTCCTGAAGGAGCTGCAGGAGCTGGAGGATCCGAGCTGGGACTGTCAGGAGGAGACCCTCAAAGCCAAGTGAGGAAACCAGACCACAAAGAAGTGCAGGAGGTTGATCAACAAAAATAGCTGGAAGAGATCTTTATTTTTGCTTTAAATTAATTTAATCATCCTGTTATTAACTTTTAAAACGTCCATAAAGACCTATGTATCCCATAGTTAGATACATTGTTTTGGATCTGGATTTCCAGATGCTTTAAACCCCGGTCACACATAAGAGCCTCTCTGTCCCTGCGAGTCCTTTCTGCAGCCCCTCCATTGAATTTTTGATGTGATTTTTTATTTTTTTTTGCACTAGCAGCAGTGGTTTATTTGAGGTCCACATTTTCTTCCACTGCCAGCTGCACGCAGAGCCCAAAATTATTCCACAGCTCCAGGCTGCATGCTCCATGTTTTCTAATCAAAAACGGCCCCTATTTTTTTCTTTTTCTTTTCTGCAGCGAGGAAGAATGAGCCAGTCAGGGGGTTTGTAGTGAGTCACCTGCACGGCCGTCGCAGTCATGCGTGAATGTTTGGAGAACTTAACAAAGGAGTTACTCTTCACTTTCTGCTGCATTCACCGCCCAGCGAGCAGAGTCAGGACTGAGTGGAAAATGTAGGAAATTGTGGAGGGAGAGAGTGGGGAATGAAAATGAGGAAAAGGAGTCACAGGTCAGACTTGAACCCGGGCTGCACGCTTGGAGGACTATAGCCTCTGTACATGGGGAGTGACCTAACCGCTAGACCATCTGCGCCTCATTTTTAAGAGTTAAAATGTGTATTTTCCTCGACTGAACGGATACTTAAACAAGTATAATTTTTTAAATGATAAATAAATAAATATGTTTTCTAGGACCAAATCTTACTCAGAGTTTTGCAGAAAGTTATAAGACTGACTGTGCAGCAGACACACCACACTGCAGGTTTGCCCGCAGATCAGCTCACCTCTCCCAACCTTCAACATTAAATGGAAGATTGCAGATTTTGATCCCGCGCAACACTTCACCTTCCCCTCCAACGCGATCTGAATCCCCTCCAGCTCTCTTGAAAACGGCCCATTTTCACATCGTTACTCCGCGGGCAATCATCGTTCAGCGTCAAGTGCCGTGATAGATTACACATCCTTTAATTATGCATCGATCTCATAAATAAAAGTGGGCTGACAATGTCAAACTCTCTTCCTCGTTTCTCTCAGATATAAAGGGAAAACCTATCGCTCCACCATCCGGCTCGTCCGCCTCGCAGACCAGATCACGGACTTCTGCCGCAAGGTGTGTGTGAAGCTGCAGTGCTGCCCGAACCTCTTCAGCCCCGCCCTCGTCACCGACAAGTGCCCCGAGAACTGCTCCGTCCAGACCAAAACCAAATACAGTGAGTGTGTGTGTGTGTGTGTCATTAAAACGCATCGCTTCCTGCACCACAGCTATGAGGAGCAGATGAATCAAAGCTCTTGAGGGCGACTGCGGAGAGTGTGTAATTTTCTCTGATGACTAGGTGAAGTTTTTGCATTGTCTTTCAACATCTTAATGTGCGTCTGCAGCGTATTACTACGGCAAGAAGAGGAAGCTGTCCAAGCCGGCGGGCGGAGAGGAGGTGACGGAGGGGGAGCTGGCCAAGCCGACGCGCCGCAGGAAGAAGAGGAAAGCGATCTTTGTGCAGAAGAAGAGACGCTCGTCCACCGTGGATTACACTCCTGCCGGCTCACCGCAGGTTGGACTTCACTGCATCTACACCGTGTCCACTTTGTGTCTCGTCTTCCAGCTCACACAAAACAGCCAGACACTGAATTTACTAGATTAAAATCCACAGATATGATGAGCTACACGGAGAGAAAATGTAGCTCAGCTAATTTTTAAACATTTGACCAATTTGGCTTTTGAAGGAACAAACGTTTCTGACTCCTCCTCCTCTCTTAGCTCTGAGTGGAAACTTAAAACTCAGAGGACAACATGAGTCCAAGCTGACGTCAATAACAAGGAACTGAAGACTTATCCCTCCTTTGTTTCAGCCCAGCTCAAATATCTCCTCCTGGGGGATTCTAATGGTGCTAAAGAGGTGGTCCAGTTTAACCACTGTTCAGCCTGTTTGTCTGTTAAGGTTAAATTCAGTATTCTCCAAATCGCCAAAAGTTCAGCCGATTCATTATTTTTATTCACTGCCTAAAACCTGGTGTGGAAGTCGGCGCCATTTCTTACAAGAATCCTCAAACTCCTCACCTCCCTCACTCCCAACTTTTCTTCTTCTTCCTTTCAGGACAGCGACGAAGGAGAGGAGGACGAGGAGATGGCGTTGCAGTCGGGCAGTGAAGGCACCAGCTCGGAGCCTCGGGAGGACCACACGGACGCCTCCTCGGTGGAGGTGACCAGCAGCCGACCTCGCCGGGCCGCGACGCTGCGCCGATCGTTCAGCATCGGGAACTCGACGAGCAGCCAGGAGGCTCCAGAGGGCCGCAGGAGGTCGACGCGCTCGCTGTCCGCCTACAACCAGGACAACAAATATCAGCCGGCTACAGGACAAGACGTGCAGGTACATACAAACAGAGAGAAGCAGGTGTTACTTTTTATTGATAGAGTTACCATAAAGTTCAAGGATTTTGAAAAAAAACAAAACATTTTGGTCATTTGAAAGTGTTAGCATCAGCATCCTCTCAACACACACTGGAGGAATCAGAAATGAACATTGATCTTTGCATGTTTGTAGCTGCACAGTTAAAAAAAAAAAGTTGTTGCTCCCTATCCCTCTTCCTGCATCTTATCCCATCTCTCCCCCTATCCCTTTCCAAGCCCGGTGCAGTCTAGGCCTGTGAAGGCTGTTTCGTCATGAGCCGGGGATCCGGCCGAAGATTTCTGCCTTTTAATAAGACAGTTTTTTCTTACCACTGTAACTTTTGCTGCTTTGCTAAAGTGCTCATGGTGGATACACCGGGTCTTTGTAACATAACAATAAGTAAGGTCTTTTACCTGCTTTTTGTTAAGTGTCTTGAGATAACACTTATTATGAGTTGACGCTATACAAATAAAAATTGATTGACTGATTGATTGGTTGTTCATGGGTATTAAGATGAATGCCTGAAACAGCCTGAGTAGATTTCTTAACATATATTAAATTATTTGTGTTTGTACAACAGTTGTTACATTAAATTCATTCCACATGAAAATGAACAGCAGGGTACGCTTCAACTGAGAAAGATAAATCCAACAGTGGATTAAATCAGTGTAGGGATTAAGTGATAGAGAGGCAGACACAGCTGTTTGTGATTATGTCATTTACAGTGCATCTTTCATGGGGTGTGTGTGTGTGTGTGTGTGTGTCAGGTGGAAGAGGAGGAGGGTCAGCTGGTTTTGGACAGAAATCCTCTGGAGTGGAGCGTAGACGAGGTCGTTCAGTTCATCAACTCTACCGACTGTGCTTCTCTGGCAAACATCTTCCAGGAACAGGTACACACACACACACACACACACACACACACACACACACACACACACACACACACACACACACACACACACACACACACACACACACACTAAAGGAGTCTGAATAAGTTTGAAGAACTCCTCTCTCTTCATCGTTTTGTGTCTTCTGTGCAGGACATTGACGGTCAGGCGCTGCTGCTGCTGACTCTGCCCACCGTTCAGGAGTGTATGGACCTGAAGCTCGGCCCCGCCATCAAGCTGTGTCACCAGATAGAGCGCGTCAAGGTGGCGTTTTACAGACAGTACGCCAACTGATGACCTGCTCGGATTTACTGAATATGGTGGACGTGCGCGACTAAGAACGGTTGGATTTGGCGCCTCCTGGTGGAACGTTGTTTCAACTTGCAAACAGAAGGATTATTTTTTTGGAGCAGTTGCATAAAACACACAAGACGGAGTTACAGGAGGAGAAGCTGGAGGATTCATTTCTGGATTATTGTCGGAGTAAAATGTGACGCAGACTTCCGCCGCTCTCGACTGAACAAAACGCATCGGAGTGGATCCACGTGCTGTGAAGACGTTCTCCTGAAAAGCCGAGGACTCGTTTCTGAAGACATTTCTTGCTTTTTATTTCCATTTTATTTGTGACAGAGCAGCTTTATAGCGTTTAAGTTAAAGATCATTATTGACCTTTGAGAGTATTTCCCCCTTTCTGTGATATGATTGGTCCTGAAAAGATCTATTCACCAATATTTAACCAACCAAGAAGTAATATATTTGGAATATTTATTGTTATCCTAATTTATGCGGAGGTCTATCTATTTGAATGAAGATGAATTGAAGTTATATTAATTTAAAATGAATGAAACAAACTCCTTAAACATCTCACAAACAGAAACCAGGACGTGAGTTTATTTAGATTTCACTTTGTGTTCACAGAGGTAAAATAAATAAAGTATCCCAGGTAATGTCAGGGTTTGTTACGGCCCTCTGAAATCCTCTGAACCCCCCATGATGCTCACGTCTCGTCGTTACAATCACACAAAACAATCATGTAAGCTATTCTGTGTCCATCTATGCAAATGCTTGGCAGATATTTTTGATAAGTAAGAAAATAAATTTCTATTGATTTGTATCCGTTTGTGGTGACGTTTCTTTACAGTCGGTCCATGTGAGGTCATCATCTAAATGTCAGATTCTGGTTATTTTATGGACCGGACAACATGTCGACCAATCAAGACTAAAAACTAAAAACCCCTGGTGAAGAATCATGGATGTCAGCCTGAATGAGCAGACTTAAGACACAACTTTACACTGTAAAACAATCAGTCCTGGAAACGTATTATTTATGGTCAATACTCAAAATCGTTCTTGGTTCTAAGACCGGTCTGGAGACCACCTTTGGGCCGTGTTGGTACTGCAGGTGGGCCGCGAAAAGCCCTCAACCAAGTATAAAAATAAAAGAAATATGACAATAATGATGATTCACCATGAGTCAACCCTTTAAGTGCTGAGTAAGGCGTGTCATGACTATTCATGGACATAACGTTTACTGAACTTTCCTGTCTATCTTGCCATAAAGTGATGTTGTAATGTCCTATAATTGATCCTAACTGAAAGTGAGAGCTGTAGTCAAAACTTTTAATAATAATTTTGTATTTCAAAGTGGGGCGCGGCAGTTTTAAGTTTGGGAAAGTCTGGACTAGACAAAAGAAAAAGAACATACTCACTGATTATTTGGATGTCATGCAACTGTCTTTAGAGCACGGTCATTCTGTGTCAGTTTATCTGCAACATGAAGATACGAGTTAACCAAAGTGCATTAGCATGCTAACACAACAATGCAAGACACAGGTGATTGCGAGCCAAAGGTCAATTTTGTCAACTGCTTGATGCTTTATTCTGGTGCATTCTTATTCCCATGAAAACTCCTTCATGGGAACGCGAGTGGAGAGGGCGTTGGCCGTGTGTCGCTGGAGGAGAGCGGAGGCTTCAGAACAGAGGAGGTGTGGTAAACAGCAGTTTTGGTTGTTTTGGTTTAATGCTGGTGCTCAAGGGCGACATCTACTGGATCAAAAAGTCTTAAACTCTTCCTTTAATCTGCATATTTCTATTGAGGAGAATATTTAGAACACAAGAAGGATTTTAAAGTGGATTGAGGAAAGAAACAGAAGTTTGTCTGACTCATTAAAACCAAACCATCAGCTACAAAAACAATTAAAAGTTTTAAACTAGGATGCAAATAGATAATTTGAAAAAGCTATGATACATTCATGCCTTAAAGTGTTGATCAGCATCCAGTTTAAACCAGTAACATTGATTGTGGGAAACTAGAGCTGATCTGGGCTGTGGCTGAGAGAGAAGAGGTGTGAAACTACTTCACTTTACACATTTTGCATCATTGGCACCCACAACATTTTAAAAAACAAAGTGAGCACACTTTGTTGGCGGTAACGGCACCTCTATTTTTAAGTGAACAACCTGAACAATAAAAATAGAAATTCAGAGAGTTCCTCATAGCTGAAGCCACAACTGTGATAAAAGAAGACTAAAGGGTTAATGTGCTGAACACTCCCTCGTACACGTTGCTGAGATAAAGGAAGTCAGACGTGGTTAACAGAACAAACACACACAGTGATGTATTGAAGTCACAGCGTAAGAGGAACCACACTCCACTCTGCAACTTTGTTTAAATAATCACTCAGATGTTCCAACTTGAGGGGAAAGAAGAGTCGAAATAGTGAGCAAGAAATAAGAGAAAAATGGGAAAAAGACAAATACTGTAATCAAAATGTAAAAGGACAAACAGCTCAAATAGTTAGCTCATTGACTGTGGAATTGCCACTGGGAAATCGTTACTGCAAATGACAGATGTGTGGTCTGGTCGACTCGTCTAGTGTGTGCGTTCAGAGGATTATTATGTTAAAAATCGGTTGAAAAGGGGCGCTGGTGGTGCAGTGGTTAGACCCATTTATGGAGGCATATGTTCCTCCAAGCAGGTGGCCCAGGTTCAAATTCTCGCATGTCATTCCCTACTCTCTCTCTCCCTGATTTCCAACTCTATCCACTGTCCTATCTCTCCATTAAAAGCACAAAAAGCCCGAAAATAAATCTTAAAAAAATAAAAATAAATCTTAAAAATAAATAAATAAATAAAGAATTGGTTGAAACGGTTTTGGCTGTCAGCCTAAATGCCTCAAAGCCAGCCGAAGTGTGGCAATAAATGTTTGGAGTAGTTTATTCTTTGCTTAAATCTGAAGTATAAATGTGGGAGAAAGGCAGTTAAACATGAGATCAAAATTGTAGAATTTGCTAAATAATGCTCGATTCAGCACGGCTTCTTAACATGACGTTAAGCTCAGGGAGTTTTAGGACCTGCCGTCGGTTCAACACAGAGCTGATTCTGTCTTGATGGTGACATGTCTGCATGAAACAAAAAGACCATTCAATGTGTAATGAATTCAGCAGTGTCTAATACAAATATCGTTCAATGTGTAAACAGCAACAGAGTAATGATGGGATGTCAAATCGTGTCAGTCACGACGGTTTCTGAAACGACTTCTCTACTCTTAATCTGAAGGAGAGGAAGAAGAAACAGACAGCTCTCTGACAGACACTAATGTATTCCACAAACACCCCGACAGTGCAATTACACATGAAGTGCGACACTGTTTTTCCAAAAACAAAACAAAGCAAAATGTCACCCCGGAGTAAAAATAGAAAAGAGTGTAAACAAAAGCTGCAATTTATCTCTTTGCCTGGAAGAAAAATGTCTTTTCCACACAAAGAGAATCAATGCAGAGGCAGTCGTCTCGTCTCTCTGAAAACATCGAATTGTGAAGCTAACGACAGGTAATGCAGATCGGTTTATTTAAGCGTTATTTAATCAGGGAAGGTTGGCTTAGCAGACGAGCTTTGGCAAATACAGCCTGTAAAATAAACAGAATGATAAAAGGGGACCGGCACAAACACGACTGAATTAGACAAAGACAGTCGGGGTTAGCAGACACAGGTAACAGAGCAACACTACTCCATTGGTATGTTTTTCATTATTTTATAATATACACAAAATACACATCCTGGGGCGCCAGTGGCCTAGTGGTTAGTTCATGCATTCCATGTACAGAGGCTGTAGTCCCAGGTTCAAATCCGATCAGTGGCTCCTTTCCCACATGTCATCCCCCTCTCTCTCTCTCTCTCTCTCTCTCTCTCTCTCTCTCTCTCTCTCTCTCTCTCTCTCTCTCTGATTTACGACTCTATCAGTGTTGTCCAGTCCTTTGAATAAATGCATAAAAAGCAAAGCAGCGGGAGAAACTTGGGGTTAAGTGTCTTGCAGGAGTTGCTGCAGGAGCTGGGGATCGAACCCCCAACCTTCTGGTTCAGAGACAACCGACTGAGCCACAGCCGCCCCAGTATAGAGACCTGCTAAAATACTCCTCACAGGAGCTTTAATGACCAGCTGGTGAATAATCACAACGATGAAATTTGGTGTTTAACTGTGAAAATTCCACACAAAAATAAGGCTTAAGCCTAGCGGTTATGTTGCGAGAACAATGTACGGAGGTTGTAGTCCTCATCGCAGCAGCCGTGGGTTTGAATCCGACCGCTGCCCTTTGCTGCATGTCGTCCTCTACTCTCTCTTCAAAACATTCCCTGTCTCTCTTCAGCTGTCCTCTCTAATAAAAGGCAAAAAGGCCCCAAAAAACATCTTTTAAAAATCAGGCGCAAAAATGAACAACAATCTCCAATTTTAAAAATGAAGCTTTTAGATTAAAACCACACTTAGCTGTCACAGTTGGTTATCTTTTCAGGAGGTATCTAAGGGTAGAAGTTACTGTGGAAAAATATTTTATGGCACCAAGATTGAGAGAGTCGTGCAGCAGCATGATAATAATTGTGTGTGTGAGATGATGGAGCCATTAGGAGGGTGGTGGCAAAATAAAAAAGAAATGACCCCCGATGTGACGCTGATAGCTGTTTCATGTAGCAACATAATTGGAGGTAATGCTGTGTTAGTCATGCATACAACACACGGCCCGATCTGCTGATTCATTTGCAGCCCTCTCCGTCGAACAACCAGCCAATAGAAATTCATAAAAGGCAGTGATTCACATTCAGAAGTGTCGTGCCTCACCAGCGCTCTGTACGGCTCCAGCTGAATTAATTTAATAGCTTTTTCTCTCCTTCTCACACACACACAAAGAAACTCCCCCCAACTCAGACACTTTGTATTGAGTCAGTCTGAAAGCCACTACCTTATTCTGTTGCCTAGTAACCTCAAATCAAACGTTGGCTTGGCATGATTTTTCCTCACCGTGTTTGTGTGTGAAATCCAGACGAAGTCATGAGGAGTAAACACACACACACTCGATTTAAAGACGGGAGCTGAATGGAGGTCGACAGGAAGATTAGGTTTCATATTGAGGCGCTGCGGGTTCAATAGTTTTAGATGATGATTGTGATCGGGGGTGAAAGTGCAATAATATTGACAGGAGGTGAAGGTGTGTTGTCAGGCTGAGTGATAAAAGCTTGTTTTAGTTCAAAGAATAATTCATTAGTGACGCAGTTCAGCAGATTTTGAAGATTTGTCTTTGAATATGAAACAGTTTATTTTCTGAAATTTAGATAGAATAAAAAATCTCTGACAGATTATTTCCTGCAAAATCAGGATTTCTTGCCAAGTTTTCTTGGCTGCTATTTTTAAATAGTTGCCCTCATCTTCAACTCATCAAGACTGACTAAATGAGCATTGAGTGATAACACAGGGTTAAAGGTGGAAGTTATTGACCCCTGTCTCTCTCTGTTCAAAGGTTGTATTTTGGCAACAACGACAGCTGAAGAAAACAGGAAATGCTTCAGAGACAAGAAAATAAGTAAAAGTGATGAAATTTGGAAAAGAGGAAAGAAATGGGTCCCTCTGTACCTTTAAGAAAAAGCTAAAGACCCAGCTCTTTATGAATACCTACTAACTTAATGATGATGGTCTCCATATTATTGATGATGATGATGGTAATGACGATGGTTTTTGTTTGATAACGACGACTTATAAGATGGTTTCTATACTGATTAGAGCTCTCAAGAACTGCCCTCAATGTTGTGCTTTGCCTCTGGTCACTTCCTGTCAGCACCTGTGTGTCCAATCAGACTCAAAGCTGATCGTTTGCTCTTACTCACATTGTTCCCTTTTTTCTAGATCCTTGCTTGTGTTGTTCTTACTCTCTGATGTACGTCTCTTTGGATAAAAGCGTCTGATAAGTGAATTGTAGAATTGTAGAAATGAAGACTAGGAAGCAACCAAAAAGTTAACAGCTAACGCTAGTGCTAGCTTGGTTAGAAATAGGTCTGTGTTTACAGTTATGCAGATGTTAGTTAGGATGGTGATTTTGGCTACTGAAACCAGAGATCTTATTGCTCTCAGTGAGACTCTATAAGTCAATCACAAAGTGGCCTTTCCCAAAAGAAAACGCTTTATCAACACTTTCCATCTGAATGTGACCACCACTTATTACAGAACTACAAAGGTGAGCTGAAGAGGACTACAAACTACATATTGAGACCATTTGAGACTTTTTGAACTGTCTTAAGTGATCAGTACTTCCTGTTAAGATAGAAAACTGCTTTTATTTTGAAAGAAAATAGATAACTGGTAGTTCAAAGGTCAGAACATTAACTCAACCACTGAAAGAAGGGATCGTGTTACGGATTGAAAAGCTAATGGAACTGGCTAAAGGCAACGTTCAAAAAAGTGAAATGTTTGATGTCACGAGGTGGATATTACTTTTGAGTCAATCTGAGTTTTTCTTTAAAGTCTTTCTATGCGATTTTTCACACTTAAATATATAAATCAAGTATATCCTCTGAACATAACTCTGTGAGTCATGACTGTCTACAATGGGTGTAACACCCGAGTCCCACTGTCTGTGATGTTTTCAGAGTTTTCAGAGTCCTATCTTCACTTTGTTTACATCGCCCGGACAGCCGGCTGACTCCTCCCCTCACATATAAAAGTTGTTTAATTGAGGGACTAGAGAAAAGAAGAATAACATACTGTACTCACTGCTTAACTGTGTTTCTAGATCACGCTCATTTCAGGTAAATTTACATGCAGTGTGAAGATACCAGCATAATAAAGATCACTAGCATTAGCATGCTAACACAACAATGCAGCGCGAGTTGGTTTGGTTTCATGCTGGTGCTCAAGGGCGACATCTGCTGGATCAAAAAAATCACATATAAAGCTTTTAAAGGAGAAATGAGACATTTAAAGGCGCACTTGTTTCGTTCTTTTCCAGCACTGTGGCTGCAGGAAATCCAGTCTGTGCTACATGGAGACAATGCGGTGGCAATGACTTTTCAGACCTGAATGTCATCAGGATTACAGATCAACACTGACAGATTTATTAAATAGATACCTCTTCATTGTCATTAACTCTCCAACAGAGAGAAGTAACAATCTCTCTTCATCATGGCATGGAAATAATAAATCTTTATCTAAAAGACAGACACAACAATCTCTCATAGACAAGAATACTAAATAATGATTTAATGTTTTTATTTTAGCTTCATGAATAACAATGGATTTGATAAATACAGGTTCATAATGCAGTCAGAGCAGATGTTGATTATGTGGGATGTTTGAGCCTGTTGTTTTTGTCATGACTGGAAAATATTTGAAATCACTCTCTCTCCTCCTACGTACTGAACCTCAGCTGAATGGAAAAAGACTGGTGTCACCCCCCCACACACACACACACACACACACTCTGTGGGGCAGTGTGGGTAGTGAGAGTCACTCTGGGTAATGTAGGAACTCACACAGACTGAATATGAAATATTGAGCGCTTCTATGAAAAGGTATCATCGTCTTTAAAACGACTAACTGCGTCCACACAGTTCAGCATCGCACCAGAAAACCATCGGATCATTATCTTGGAGCCGCTCGGTGAAGAGCTTCAAGGACTCGGCTCGCGGGTGATGGAGAGGAGGAAGGTGGGAGGCGGAGGTTGAAGGAGAGGAGAGGAGGCACGGAGGAGGACGAGTGAGGGGGAGGGAGAGAGAGAGGGTGAAGGCCTGCTGGTTGGAAAGGAGAACGCTGGGAAATAAAAAATGTTTACTGATGAACCGGTTTGGAGATGCTCATTGCCCGACTTCTGTTGATGACTTATGAGAAAATAAAAAATGACACATTTCCAGGAATGTGTGGGTGTTAATATCAACACACTATTTTAAGTGTTTGTTTGAGACGAGGTGATGAGACATCGAATGAAAGATTCCTCTCATGTTTAGAGTTTATACTCTATTGGATAATTGAGCCTTTAAATAAACATGCGTCTTTTTTAATGCTCCACTACGTGTTGATTTCTGTTTTTAAATTTGAATGCAACGCAACAAACATGATCCATTATGTTTTGTATTTCTGGAGTAAGATTGTGAAATGTCGATAACAAAACCAAAACCAAGACGGTTTTTAAAATCAAGGTCTTTGTCCTGGTTTTTAATTGGAGCATTACGGGAAAAGTTTATCAAAACAGAACAAAAACTTGGCCCAGGTTTTGAATCTGATCTGTGGCTGCTTTCCACATGACATTACTCTCTCTCTCTTTCTCCCTCTCTCTCCCTTTCTCTCTCTCTGATTTCTCTCTCTTTCTCTCTCTCTCTGATTTCTCTCTCTTTCTCTCCCTTTCTTTCTCTCCCTCTCTCATTCTCTCCCTCTCTCCCTCTTTCTCTCCCTCTCCCCCTCTCTTTCTCTCTCTCTCTGATTTCTCCCTCTTTCTCTCTCTCTCTGATTTCTCTCTCTTTCTCTCCCTCTCTCCCTCTTTATCTCCCTCTCTTTCTCTCCCTCTCCCCCTCTCTTTCTCTCTCTTTATCTCTCTCTCTCTCTCTCTTTCTCTCCCTCTCTTTCTCTCCCTCGCTCCCTCTCTTTCTCTCCCTCTTTCTCTCTCTCTCTGATTTCTCTCTCTTTCTCTCCCTCTCTCCTTCTCTCCCTCTCTCCCTCTTTATCTCCCTCTCTTTCTCTCCCTCTCTTTCTCTCTCTCTGATTTCTCTCTCTTTATCTCTCTCCCCCTCTCTTTCTCTCTCTCTCTGATTTCTCTCGCTCTCTTTCTCCCTCTCTTTATCTTTCTCTCTCTCTGATTTCTCTCTCTCTCTTTCTCCCTCTCTTTATCTTTCTCTCTCTCTGATTTCTCTCTCTCTCTTTCTCCCTCTCTTTATCTTTCTCTCTCACTGATTTCTCTCTCTCCACAATAAAAGCATAAAAAGCTTTACAAAGGAAATGTATTTTGATGACCATTTTTTTCCAGCTAACGCTAAAGAGAAAGCGAAAGGCCAAGTCTGGAATATGAACATAAAGTTACCGTTCCAGCTCTGCTCTGTTAGCTTGTTGGGGAGCTTTCATCTGAATCACACGGTCTTTAATGCTCCTTTCAGACACGCAGCTCTTTTTATTAATCTGCCAATTTAAAGCTTCGGCCTCATGACTGAATAATACCCGATTTATTCAACATACGAGGCCTGACCCTTTACAATCTGGTAACACTTAGAAGCTTTTAAAATCTATCAGACGACTTGCATCTCCAGATATCAAGTCATGATGAGGACGTTTCTTTGGATGTCTGAATCAAGCTGCAGAGAGTCACTGAGTATGTGTGTGTGTGTGTGTGTGTGTGTGTGTGTGTGTGTCTGATTTACACACAGCGTTCCTCCAGCAGACACATAAAGGACCGCACGTTGTAGAAGGAGCGATGGACCGCACGCCTCCTGAGTGGGCGAGAAGATGAACCTGGAGTGGAGATGGTTCTGTTGGCAGAGGTTTTGTCAGGACTGAGAACAGCAGCGATGCTTTTAAAGTCTATTTCAGATCCACTAAGTGTGCCTGATGTGATGTATGTGAAGAAGATTGATTTAAGAGGTTTTTGTTTTGTTGATTTAATCCTTTTCTCTTCACACATACAATATTTAAATACACACTGACAGATGGATTACAATCAGAGGCCTGCAGCGTCAGATTCAAGATGGTGTTACTACTTTAAAATGTATATTTGAAAAAGCTTCAGCAGAGAACAACTTTAGAGTCAGCTCGTGCCGAAATGCTCAAATATGATTGGTACTGAGCATTATGAAAAAGGAGGTAGTTCTACACACATCACGTAGCTGCAGGGCAGTGAAAAAACAGCAAACCCGATTAAGCGGTCAAATGCCACAAAAAGTTTTAATTCATCACAAAAGAGAAAAAAATGATGACCTGAAAAAGAAGACCTCTGGGAAAAACGTTGTGAATGTGAAACTTTGTGTGGCATTTGAGCGGGTGTGTGTGAGAAACTTGTTCCGTTCACCACTTCATAACTCACATCTTCATCAATCTGAATCAACAAATCGACCAGAATGTGTTTGCTTTCAAAAAATCTGTGAAACTTTGACCAAAGCACATAATAATAAATCATTCAGGTATATCACTATAACCATTTTAATCTCAGTCTGTTTTCAAGCCTTTTTTTAATTGTGTGTTGCCATAGCAACAGTAGTTTTACACCCCACCTTTTTTACATTACCACCTCTTCTTTTCTACCTTTTCTAATTTAGTCTGAGCACTTAAACCCTCACTCTCTCGTCTCATTCCAAGTCAAAGTTGGAAGAATATGTATGAAATAAAATAAATTACACCATCACATTTTTTAAATACTATTTAACTATAAAAATGAGACAACAAAGGTATCTTAAAACAACAACTTAAAAATATACTCTGGAGGGGAAACGCTCAATGTAACGCTAAACACGCAATTAATAAAACAAATGATTTCTTTTCAGCGACAAACTAACCAATCATATCAATCGACTAAAACGATCGTAGTCAATCGATCACGTAAGGAAGTTAATGGTACTGTAGGAATAATCAAGACCGACAATAGAGAGAAAATGTTTTTTTTTTTAAATGAGTAAAAGAAGGTCAACAACATTATTTCCGCTGATATGGTGTGAACGTTTAAAAAAATCTGTATCGGGGTCATACAAAAAACTGAGTGTGTGAGAGGACACAGCTGGGTGAAGGTAATTTCAGAGTGTGAGTGTGTGTGTGTGTGTGTGTGTGTGTGTGTGTGTGTGTGTGTGTGTGTGTGTGTGTGTGTGTGTGTGTGTGTGTGTGTGTGTGTGTGTGTGTGTGTGTGTGTGTGTGAATGTGGGGGAAAGAGAAGTGGTATGGTTAACCAAAGACTGAGCTCTCTGTCTCTTTCACACACACACACACTTACACACAAACCATCACTTGCATTGCACTGCAGGCTTGAAATCTAGGTCAACACACACACACACACACACACACACACACACACACACACACACACACACACACACACACACACACACACACACACACACACACACACACACACACACACACACACACACTTGCCGAACACACAGTACAGGCTCGGCAAAAAGAGAGAGAGAGAGAGAGGGGAACAATCAGAAGTGATGAAGACGAGGCTCGATCTGTCAGCTCACAACAGAACTACTTCAGACTCTCCTCCAAACCCTTAAAGCAGAAATCCTCCCTCTCTCTAAAAACACACACACACACACACACACACACACACACACACACACACTGTAAGATCTAATCTTTGTTTCGGTGCTCGCAGCCTCTCACTTGTTGTTTTTTTGATGAGGTGTTGCTATGTTCTTTTCTGTTGTAGCATCTCAACATGCCATGTTTCAACACAGTTAATGTGTGAACTTGTTGCAGTCAGCAGCGGGATAGAAGTGTGAGAGGAGAGGAGTACGTTTAACTAACAGAGATAACAGTCATGATTACATGCAATGTGTGTGTGTGTTTGTGTGTTTGTGTGTTTGTGTGTTTGTGTGTGTGTGTGTGTGTGTGCTCTCTCCTTGTTATAAGTTCAAATGCAAAACTATAAAAATGTCATTATTGTCGTTTTTTTACTTGAATTATTCGAGAAATTATCAATAAAAAACAAATTGATAGGATTAGTATTATTATATTATTGTATTTTTTCTCCCTTTATTTAACTGATGTACATATGTCTGATTTTTAACTTCTTTTTATTTTTAATAATTATATTCCTGTTTCTTGAGCTGTTGTGACAAAAATGTTTCCCCCATGGGGGATCAATAAAGTTTATCTTTATCTTTAGACAACGATAGGAGTTTGCCTCCACAACTTTGACCTTTAAATGTTTGGACTTTTACTTAATTTGGGGGAGTACTTTTGGAGTGCGTGCATCTTTATGTGTCGGGGCAGTAGAAAGAGGAATGGTTTGAAGATAACTGGAAGGAGAAAGAGTAAGGAGTAGAATTTAAGGAGAAGATTGAGCTTCATAAATCAAATATAGAAAGACAAAAAGAACAAGCAAATAAACCCTTCCCCTCCTTCTTCTCTCTATTTAACTTTGGGGCGTTCTTGTAAAAAAATTAATAGTTTAGATTAAAACTGAACAGAACTGGATTATCTGAGTCAGTAGAAGCGGCTCGGCAGAGAGAGGCTACAATCCTCATCGCACTGGACACCGGTTTGACTCCCAGTCCTGACGTTTGTTTGTTGGTTGTGATTCTCTCGCCCCATATTTCATCTCTCTCTCTCTCTCAAGATGACCGACCTAATAAAGGCAGAACAGCTCGGAAAAGAATATGAATAATTGAAAAACATACTGCTGTTCCAAAGACAAATATGTCATCATCATCATTATTATAGAATATCATATGTAGAGTTTAAATTTAGCTCTTATCATGTCATGTATAAAATGCATTTGTTAATTGCTTAGGCCTAATTGAAAGTACTATGAAGTTATTTTCATGAACATTGTCTTTAGAAACAGTGGAAGCACTCGACTAAATATGATCAAATAGTGATTAAAAAAAAGTGGTTAAGTGAAACATCTATTTTAGTTTTTGTCCTGCTTGTAATATATAAAAGTTGTTAAATTGAGTTGCTTTCCAGAGAGGGATCTAGTGCAAACTTGAGCTACACTTTTTTTTAATTTTGGCATCCCCGTTTAAATATCAACACTCGAAGCTCGTCAGAGGCGATCCAAGAAGCAAAAACACAAGTTATCAAACCTCTTATTTTAGTTATTTTAGGCGGATTTTCAGCAGGTCGTGCTGAAAAACTGAAAAATGCATAATTTAGTAGCTGCAATGGAAATCAGTCCATTTGGCCTTTATCCACAGGAAGCAAAAAAAAAAAAAACATACCAATAAACTGTCTAGAGAAATGTAAAGTTCTTCCCCCAGCAGCTGAGCAGCAGCAGCAGCTGAGCAGCAGCAGAGCAGCAGCAGAGCAGCAGCAGCTGAGGAGCAGCAGCTGAGCAGCAGCAGCAGCAGCAGCAGCAGCAGCAGCAGCTGAGCAGCAGCAGCTGAGCAGCAGCTGAGCAGCAGCAGTAGCAGCAGCAGCAGAGCAGCAGCAGCAGCTGAGCAGCAGCTGAGCAGCAGCTGAGCAGCAGCAGCTGAGCAGCAGCAGCTGAGCAGCAGCAGCAGCAGCAGCAGCAGCTGAGCAGCAGCAGCAGCAGCAGCAGCAGCAGCTGAGCAGCAGCAGCAGCAGCAGCAGCAGCAGCTGAGCAGCAGCAGCAGCAGCAGCAGCAGCAGCAGCAGCTGAGCAGCAGCAGCAGCTGAGCAGCAGCAGCAGCTGAGCAGCAGCAGCAGCAGCAGCAGCAGCTGAGCAGCAGCAGCAGCAGCTGAGCAGCAGCAGCAGCAGCTGAGCAGCAGCAGCAGCAGCAGCAGCTGAGCAGCAGCAGCAGCAGCAGCTGAGCAGCAGCAGCAGCAGCAGCAGCTGAGCAGCAGTAGCAGCAGCAGCAGCAGCAGCAGCAGCAGCAGCAGAGCAGCAGCAGCAGCAGCAGCAGCAGCAGCAGCAGCTGAGCAGCAGCTGAGCAGCAGCAGCAGCTGAGCAGCAGCAGCAGCAGCAGCAGCTGAGCAGCAGCAGCAGCAGCAGCAGCAGCAGTGTGTTAAACAGAGTCCAAAACTTGTCCACAAACGTCCCCGGTGGGAATAATCTGTCTTCCTTTTCTAATGAATTGCACTGAGAGATACTTGTATCCCTTTGCTTCAACAGATCGCAATCTGAATCCAGCAAGGCATGTCTCATAAATGATGCGCTGCCCGAGCTTTTGATAAGCTAATAGACGTCTGAGTGGAGGCAAATTGATGGCGTGCTCGTGTGATTCAGACGCACAGACACGTTTCACCATTGATTAATGTTTAGCAGGGGGGGCTGAACGGTGGCCTATCGTGAACATCACACCTCTGTTTATACGACGGAGCACTTTTCCTCTCTATTGTTCATTATTCATTAGTCATCTGGACGGCCTGTGGGACTCCCTCCCATCTGCTACGGCTTCGTTTCCATAAGCTTGGCTCGGCCGAGCGAGGCATACATCTGATATGTGGAGAGAGAGAGAGGTAGAGAGAGAGAGAGAGGGTGTAAATTCATCCCTTTTTGCCTCCCTTCATCTCTCTTTCAAAAGGTAATGCATTCGTTGATGCTATCGTTCGGGGAATGGATGAAATGATAAAAGTGGAGATAAATTGCAGCTTTGAAACGGAGACGGCAGAGAGGACTGGGACACAACAGGGCTGGTGTGGGAAGAAAGAAGAGGCGTTTGAGTTCTGCGGGTGGGCGGCAGCAAAGGGAAATTTAAAAAAAAAAAAAAAGAAATGTATAATTAGGAGTTGGCCGTGCAGCCTTCTTGCCTACGTGGAAATCACATTGAGTATTTTTTGACACAGGAAGCACTAAAAAAAGAATCCACAGAAGTTTTTTTTTTTTTGTTCACTGACACCTTCATGCTGGAGGGAGGAGTCAGGTATGAGGTAGATGTGGGTAAAAACCTAATTAATACAGCAGATTCAAACAATGGAACCACCGTTACTATGGTTACAAAAAAACAGTCATTTAGTTAAAGTGTCCCAGAAAAGTTTTGACATGAAATCAGCGACATTTGCATGAGAGCTTCTTGACATGAAGCAGCTATTTACAAAACTGTGCTTTTTAGTTTAGTTTGAATTTTTAATGGAAATGACATTTAATGTCCTCCCTACATGCTCCTGAGAAGTCAGTTCTTTAGGCTATTTGAGGAATACATTGTGAGTAAGAGCATGGGACAATTCATGCTACAGAGAGAAATACCTTTACCTTTCAATTCCTTTAAATTTGTCTAAGTCTTCAAAATCAAAATACTTGAGTTTATAATCGTGCACAAATCTGTTCTGATAGTTCAAACAAAAGTCAAAGATTGTCCTCATGTCACCTGAAGGTTTGTATAAAGTGTGCAGAGTGTGTGTGTGTGTGTGTGTGTGTGTGTGGCCCTTGGTTGCAGGGCTGTCAGTAACATGAGACCCTGTCTGTCTGGGGTTGGGGGGTTTTGTCACAGGAAGGTCTATGACACATATCCCTCCTTTTTCTCGCTGTGTCAGGGAAATTTAAAACCACACAGGAGTCACAACAGACGACACATTAACTCTGTGAACACACCGATACACGTGGCAGGTCGTGGACTTTTATTCACTTTGAGATATCAAATTGTCAGAATCATCAAACTTCAGATGTGAAAGAAAAGTTTCTTTCTGAACAAAACTGCAGAACATTCAACTTTTAATCTCTCTTTGTATCAGACTGAGATTCAGTTCTACAGGTTGTATCACACTGAACCCTCGGCCCTCTGGATCCAGAGAGAGGAGGAAGAGAGGGTGGAGAGCTTTTGGCTCCTGGGGGGGGGTTTACATCTCAGGTGACCTCACCTGGTCTAAAACCATCTCCAACCGGGTGGGGGGAGACCCAGTCGAGACTCCACTTCCTCAGGAAGCTGAGACAGGCTCACCTCCCACACCCCCCTGCTGATGAACTTCCATCAGGCCACCAATCGAAAGCCTCCTGGTCTAGCTGCACAGCAGAGGACAGGAGGGACCTACAGCGGGCGGTGAGGGCGGCAGAGCGGGTGATCAGGACCGAACTACCAGCGCACAGCTACGTATACATCCACTGTATTATTAAAGACCCCACCCGACCCCCCCCCCCCCCCCCCCCCGGAAGGAGATACAGGACACTCAACACAAACACACTGAGAAACAGTTTCTTTCCACAGGCAGTGAAATGCTCCACAGTTTGATTTAAGTTCAGTGTTTTTTAAAAATAATAATCTATCCTTTATTAATCCCACAACGGGAAATTCTATTTTACACTTTAATGAACATGAACACAAACACAGGCCGAAATACACACACATGCACACACAGGATCCTGTGGACATGCACTAATGGAGAGATGTCAGAATGAGGGGGGGCTGCACACAGCAAGCGCTCCAGAGCAGTTTTTGGGGTTCGGTGCCTTGCTCAAGGGCACCTCGACAGTGCTCAGGAAGTGGACTGGCACCTCTCCAGCTACCAGAAAAACTTCCGGACTTGGCCCGTGCCGAGACTTGAACCGGCGACCCTCCGATTCCCAACCCAAGTCCCTACAGACTGAGCTACTGCCGCACCATTTAATTAATTTAATTAAATTAAATTATTGAACAAAGAGTACAGTCTGGATTTTAAATGTTTATTTTTGGGGCTTTTAACACCTTTATGTTAGAGACAGGACAGTGGATAGAGTCAGAAACTGAAGAGAGAGAGAGAGAGAGAGAGAGAGAGAGAGAGAGAGAGAGAGAGAGAGAGAGAGAGAGAGAGAGAGAGAGTGGGGAATGACATGCAGAAAAGGAGCTACAGGTCATTTGTTATGAATTGGTGTGATTAAAATAAAGACTGACTGGCGGTGATACTTGTGCAGTTTATTTTAAACACAGTATTTAATGCTGGACATCGTGGTACTAATACATCTTTGTATGAGGCTTTGTAAAAAGTCATGGATGCTACTCAATATCTCCCCTTTTCTCTGTCCTTTTTCCTCAAATCTTCATTCCTGTCCTCACCACCGGTTGTCCTCTCGTTCTGTAATGAACTGTACTCTGAGCAGCAAAGAATCACCAGATGTTTAACGCAAGGCATCGCAATTTTCATGCTCTATTTGTGTGCGCAGATGTGCAAGCAGCCATTACATCGACTCCACGAGTATGTGTAAGAGTGTGTCTTCATTTGTTCATTTTTTCTTTTACATTTTTCCTACCCATTTCTCTAGGAAACTAAATGACATATGGCACATATTTTTTTTGGTATTTTTAGTTCGGGGGTTATTTTTCTTTTTACTCTGAAAGAGCTGACTCATTTCCTGTTTTTGTCTGCAAACACAAGTCACACTAGTGACATCAGTTTTCTGCACAGCATGTGAACATGGAGAGGTGTATGCATGTGTGTATTACAGTCAGGTGAAAGGTGCATGTTGTATTTTTTTTTCTCTCTCTCTGTACAAACACTGACTGCTCAGCTCGTGGTGATCCGCGTGCTGGTATGTAGTAAGAGTGTGTAAAGATGATGGGGGGTCGTGTGGAGAAACATGGATGTGTGGTGGTGGAGGAGGAGGAGGAGGAGGAGGAGGAGGAGGAGAAGTAAGGAGTGGGGGGGGGTTCCTCTGGATTGTTGCAGCAGCTGGTTGGCTGCTGGGCTGGTTTCCATGGCAACGTGTGGTTAGAGAGAGAGAGAGAAAAGAAGAGTACAGTCTCCGTCCCTCAGTCCTGTATTGATGCTGATTGTAAAAGAAAATCATGTCTGCGTCTGTCAGTTACTCTGCTCCTAACTCAAACTGAGAGAAAAAAAAAAACATCTACTTTTTATGGAAATATGAGTTTTATTAATAGACGATGCAGACTGTCTTCATCATCTAAATCAAACTGTTTTTCCCCTCAATGATCTCCATATTCAAAATGCATTCTCTCCACATAAAAAGGAACCTGATTAGAGAGAAATAAAAAAAAAGGCTTTTGTGGATTTGCTGCTGCTCGTGTTCAGCTCTTTGCAGGAGGATTAATTTAGAGTCATACACAGGGAAACCCACGGAAGGACTCTTCTGGTTTCAGCTCTCTAAAATAGTTCAGCGTGTTTGAAAAAATACCTCCTACAGACGGATCTCTGAGAGGAAAAGCGGTAGAAGAAGAATCTAGTTTCAATGGACTTTGCACAATTTGGTGTGAACCCTCAAATATCAAACTAAATAAAATATGTTAACATTTAAATGCATAATGTATTTTAAGCATTGCTTGGATATTTTATTAAACATGATCTTTAGTATAACTGGTGTTTATTTTCATTATAATTACTTGCAGACTAAAAGTATAAAGTTGCTTTACTGAATCAAGGTTTAAAGGTTCTTACAAAACTTGGAGACTTCCTTACAAAAATGGAGAAAACCAAAGACAAAATGGGTGTTGATCTTTGCAATAAAACCAAGCAGTCACCGATTTCTTTTAAATCTAAGTTTGAAGGTTTTTCATGGAAAAGAAAACATCTCAATCATGTGATGTCTTTCTTGGTAAAATTACATAAAAGAAGGAAGAGGAGTGGTCCAAAATCTGAAAGGAACAAAGACTGGACAGCAGTCTCTTTTGAAGGAGAATCAAATGATGCATGCACAGATTGTTTTTCTTATATATACAGATATGAGACAGAGCATTCAAAGTTATACACAGATATATGTAGAGATATAAGCGAACACATGGCTGAACACCCGGATAAGAAACATGTCTATAAATATTTTGATCCTCAAAGATTTGCCACTTCGAGCCGAGGTTTTAAAACACAAGCCAAAACATATCTGAAAACATAATGGGCCACAAGCCAGGAACAATATGTGTATATGAAGGAACTACTGTTCTGTTCAGGGGAGGAAAATATCTAAACCCTGCTGTAAGCTCAATGATACAGAAGAGGACATTATGGTGCAGGATGGAACATTAGAGGACACAGGAGGACAGTGCTGAACAGTGAGGAGTATTTGAGGGCAGTATAGGACATGAAAGGTTGCCACAGGAACAGTGGAGGATGGAGGGGGAAAATTCAAAGCAGCTGAGAATCCAGCCAAAGTGAAACAGACGATAGGGTCAACAGTGGACATACTGGGAGGGATGCCATTCTCCCTGCAGTAGGAAGTTATTGTGCCATTAAATTGGCATATGAGACTTTTATTTTAGGGTGGAAAAGTTACATATTGTTGATTTAAGGGCCGCTGATACAGCGCAGAAACGTGCAGCACACAACATAATAAGAGATAGTAGAAAACAGACGATGACAGAAAAGCAGGGGACAGTATTTTGCCTTTTTGACCATCACCATCGTGGTGATTTGGAGCCACAAGTGACCATGTTTGTTTGTTTGAAGAGGAGGGCGGAGCCTGAGGGGCGCAAGACACTGCAAGGGAATGCTCATCCGTTAGCCGTGCCCTTAAGGGAACACTTTCAGTCTTATTTTACTGTAAAGGGAACCACAGAGTAGAGAAGGAAACATCGTGCTGATGAGGAGGATTTGAAACTAGTAATTGAGACCAAACATTTTCCAGTAAAATGTTTAATGATGTCATAAATTTCGTTTTAAAGAAAGTCCTTTTCATATTGAAAGCTGCCCTTTTTTCGCCCCCTGCTGGTCAGTAGACAGAATGCAGGTTTAAATCATTTAGAATAGCCTTCACTTCTCAAAACCAGAGCCAACTTCCACTTCTTATATTTAGTCTATGAGGTGGTCTGGAGAGGGGGGGGGGGTCCATCTGCTTCCACTCAGTCAATATTAAGAGTATTATAATTCTCCTCTGTGGGATCTTTAATTAGAAACTATCACTGCTTCCTCTCTGTGTGTATCTGCAGGTTTACACTACATGACATTAAAAGGTAATGAAAGCTAAACGACAAAGTGTGACATCATCACTACACTTCCTTTCAAGCCTTTCATTTAATAAATCAGGCTTCAGTACAAGAAGTAAGTAACATGATGGATGAATGTCCTGGAGTAGAAGAGGAGTGTGGGAGTCTGCTGCTCACAGTATCCAATCTCCTGATTTGTGATTGGCCGTCTGAGCAGACTGCTATTCCTGCTTTTCCATCAGGAGGGTTGTTTTGGTTGGATGGATGAATACATGATGGATGGAGGGATATGTGGATAAATGAATTCTGAGAAAAATAAATCTGGGTCTGAAGTGGTTCTTAACATAATGACGATAAGTCACAGAGAGAGCATAAATGATGTAAAATATTATTCTTATTCTGAACTACATTTCAATCTGTAACATTTAATCTTCATCAGGTCAAGTTATTGCTTTTTTTATTCCCCGGGTATTACTCTCGGCCTCACCGAACATAATCCATCTGAAAGTATTATTGCATGCTGCAAATACACAAACCATTACATGATCACTGGCACCTCCTGGTGGACAAAGAAAGAAATCATATTAAATGAGATTTTGTTTTTGTTTCTTTCCCTTTATCTTCAGACTGTAGAAGAAAACAGTCTTTTTGTAAAAGAACATCTTTCTTTTTGTAAGGTGCATAAATGCATTTCTCTCAGTTCCTGGTACCAAGTGAATAATTTTGTCATGTACTGTATAGTAAGGCTGCACGATATTGAAAAAGAAAAATACGATTTTTTTTGTCATGTATCTTAAAAAAATACAGAAAATCAAACCAAAAATTAAAAAAAAAAAAGTACAATCTGTGATTACATTGTTAAAAATATCAAAACCGAAATGAAGTGCAGTAAAAATATAAATACAAAGGTGTGCATACAAGCGATTACTCACAGTATATTTACCTCTCTGCAGCATGATTTTCATCATGTTTTCTTCATTAGTGTTAAAACAAGAATTGTATTTTTTTTAAAAAACACTCATGCTTTGATTTGGGTTAACTCATCTTGGCTCACTGAGTGTGTCCTGTGAGTTTCTCTTCTCTGTTTGAAGTTTCACTTTGTGTGTGTGTGTGTGTGGGGGGGGGGGAGGTTAACTCAATGACATGTTCACTGTCTGCTCGGAAGTTGCATCATCTCAGGTATAAGTTACTTTCTGGACAAAAACATTTGCAATAAAGGGCAATTACATTTTTTCTCATCTATTTATTTTAAATTAAATGACCCACAGATGCAGCGTTCGCAGCATTTAAAATTGGCCTAATTTAATCATAGTTCTTACGTTATATATCTCTATATTATAATTATAAAAATAAACAAACAAGTCAACCTTTAAGGTAAAAAAAAATAAAGTTGTTTTTACATTTTTATTTTAACACCATGTTGTGTTATCACCGACGGTCATTGAACGCATCGCCGTCTCACGGTTAAATGCAGCGTCCCCGCTCCCCCCCCCCTCTGTCACAGACACGCTCGGATAGAGAACAGCTTCTGTCTGCGGATACTGAACTTCAGAGCTCTCTTAAAGGTTCGTTTCTACAACTTTGTTATCTTTTCTCCAAACTTTTAAATATTTGAGACGAAACTCTCTCTGCCTTTTTTTTTATTTATTTTTTTTTTACACCGCATAAAGCAAACAGTTAGTTCCTATATCACTCGGTCATAGTCACAACATAAACCGCAGTTTTATGTGTTTGACATTCAACATATGGTAAATTAGAGGCTTGGCGGTTTCTATTTAAGTCTTCTTTGTTTGAAAGTAAAAATAATAGCTTGTTGTTGTTGTTGTTGTTGTTGTTGTTGTTGTTAGCGTGTTGGGCTGCATTACAAAGTTATGACTGGCTTGTTAAACAAAGGGATGCACTCTGTAGTAATTAAATGTGATGTTTAGTATGTATGAGTGACTTTTATGTCACTTAGGAAACCACTGTGCAGCAAGCGTATGAAATCCTGCTTTAGCTATAGAGGTGTTATGATGAAAAGCTTCACCTTAAAGTGCACACTCACACAGGCACCCACAGCTCACTGCTTTAAATTCAGTGTAGAAAGTATTTACAGCAGGTCACGTATATGTATACTGCACAGATGTATTACACAGTATGAGCTCACCATGCTGCATGTTTTAAGTATGCACAGCTTCAACATATGAAAGTGCAACATGTCTACACTATTACTGAGACAGATAGATGGACTGTGACATCCTTAAATCAAGAGAGTCAACATAAACAACTTCCACTAAGTACTTTCAAATGTGATAAAGTGCAGAACTGAAGTACAATAAACATGCACGGGGAGTATTGTGACTGCAAATCTGAGTCACTTTGCAAACATGTTTTGGGACTTAAATCCCAGCAGTCATGGATTATTTTCACAGGAGAAACAAATATAAATTGTACCTTCTGTTTTTGATGCTGTGTTAATTTATAGTCTGAAAACAAAATGATCTGTGAAGGGTCACATCGTTGTGCAGGTTTACTCTCTTTCAACAAGTGACCACTTCAGGGACCCTTAAAGTGTCCGAGCAGATTTGGTCAAAAGGCTTCTGTCACACACATGGACCTCCTGTCTATAACAACAAAGATCTCCCCGTCGCCCCCTCCCCGCTGTCTTCAAAAAGCTTCGCTGCACACACACACACACACACACACACACACACACACACACACACACACACACACACACACGAACAGTTGGCCTTGATGTCGCTGGCACAGAGGGTCAGGTGGGAGGTTCAATCGACTTTAACCTCCCTCTTTAAAAGGTTCAGAAAGGTCTGCTGTTGGCACACGGGCACTTGACCTTCCCTGTGACTCCCCATGTGTGTGTTTGAGGATGGGGGGGTGGGGGGGTGGGGGGGTGGCATTTGAGCGCCCATGGGTGGTGTTTATGAAGTGGATCAGTCACCTCAGATAGCACCCTGATGCCTGCACACAGTAACATGTGTTTACTCTGTGC
The DNA here is from genome assembly GCF_963930695.1 of Labrus bergylta. NCBI lineage: Eukaryota > Metazoa > Chordata > Actinopteri > Labriformes > Labridae > Labrus > Labrus bergylta. Next base: position 2,932,112 of record NC_089217.1, read on the forward strand.
TGAGAAAGAAGACGAGATGTGACGGCGTCCTTTGTTGAAAAAGGTGTTTACGTCCTCATGTGTGGAAAAGCACATAAGACTCCATCAGCTGCTGATTTGCAGCCGTTAATCCGGCTGATTTTATGTTAAAAAAAAAAAAAAAAAAAGTGGTTCTCAAAAGGTTTTAAGGGTAGAAAGTTCAGCAGCTTGTTTCAACAATGACCCCCCGTGTTTCTGCGTCTGAAATCCTCTTACACTCAAGAGTTGTTGCGTCACCGGGGAAGAAAGACGGCATAGACGGGAGGAATTCCACAAAGACGTCACAAGCTTCAAACTTTACATCATACGAGCTGTTGAGTAAAACCGTCCATATAACTACGTGCCTCTTCAGTTATTGTCAAATTATGTAACTTCTTGCAGTGCAACCACAGATAATAGTACCGGCTTCCTGTGCATGATTAAGGAATACAAATCATCTACTATTTCTCATAAGTAACAGCTTTGAACTGTTTTCTTATAAAACTAAATAATGCTGCCTCTTTCCCCTCCCACTCGCTGCAATGCACGCCTCATTTTGTGCTATATAAGTTGTGTTGAGTGGGTACGATCTCCCATGAGGAGTGAATAACGCTTCATGGCAAAGCATCTGGCCAAGAGTCTTGAAGGCAAACTCCTCCTGTCGCCATTCTTAAATCATGGCAGAGGCGGAGAGACAAAGAGAGAGAGAGAGAGAGAGAGAGAGAACGAGGGCCGAGTGAGCATACAAGTCGGCGCCAAATAAATCTGAGCCTGCGGGGGCAGTTAACAATGTTTCATGTTTGTTGTTCTGAATTTATTCAAGATTTAATTACAAAACAACAAAAGCTCAAATCAGTTTCACTTTTATCTTTAGCCTGGTTCAAAGTCAGAGGTAGCGTCCTTTTGAAGGACTCTGAGTCCATCGCTCAGGACAAACAGAAAAGAGAAGATCTAGGAAAAGAAAAAGCTAAAGACCCAGCTCTTCCATGAATACCTACTAACTTAATGATGATGGTCTCCATATTATTGATGATGATGATGGTAATGACGATGGTTTTTGTTTGATAACGACGACTTATAAGATGGTTTCTATACTGATTAGAGCTCTCAAGAACTGCCCTCAATGTTGTGCTTTGCCTCTGGTCACTTCCTGTCAGCACCTGTGTGTCCAATCAGACTCAAAGCTGATCGTTTGCTCTTACTCACATTGTTCCCTTTTTTCTAGATCCTTGCTTGTGTTGTTCTTACTCTCTGATGTACGTCGCTTTGGATAAAAGCGTCTGCTAAGTGAATTGTAGAATTAACCCAACTTTTTATCGCTAGCTTTTTATATTTAATTGGAGCCATTGTTGGACGCTTCAAAAGACCCCCGTCTTGTTTGAATTGGTACGATCTGGAGGGTTCAAACAACAACAGGACGTAGTCAGCAAACAGGGTTAATTACTCGTTGCACCACTTCTAATGCTTGTGCAAATGTTCTTCGGCGCTGGACTGACTTTAAGCCCCTCAAAATGCAGTTTCATGGAGGGTGCCTGATGGACTAGTGGTTAGTTTGCACGCCCCATGTACTCAGGTTATCGTTCTCGAGGCAGCGGCCCGGGCTCGACTCCTGCACGTCATTCCCGTCTCTCTTTTTCTCCACGGTTTTAAACTCTTATCGACTGTACTATTTGAATGAAGGCCCCAAAATAAAAAAATCTTCTGAAAGGTGTTTTATTGTAGCACTAGAAAAATAATAATTTCTCCAGAGATTTTATATCTATCAGAGCTCGGCCGAAAAAAAATATCTTAAATGGTTAGCTTGATTATTAGCTCAAGTCCTGTGTCTTACATAAGTTACCACTTCAATCAATCACATGAGAAATCAATGTAATGGATTTTCATCTTACATATATGAGGATAACTTATTTATTTAACAATGTTTCAGCTTGAAGAGTCTTAGTTTAGGTTCTCCCGCTCACTCTCCTCTAGCCACCTTTAAACATTTCGATCAGTCCTGTTGTGACTGTGTGTGTGCTGTTTATCTATCTAGTGTTTTGAAGCAGCCCCACCTGTGAAGCTTCACATTTAACCGCCCAGAGACAGGAAGTAAAGCAGCGGAAGTTTTCCTCCCACCAGCCCTGCATGAAGGCAGCAGCAGCAGCGTCACAGGTTCAAACTGCACAGCAGGCTGCAGCTCTGCAGGTTTTATTATATGTTTGAATCAGTGTTTGTTTGTAGAGGAAGGTGTGGGTGAGGATTTCAAAAATATGCACATTTATATGCATATGTTTATGCAGATGAAGGCAATTATGCAAGGATACATTTAAGGAAAAGGGAAGCCGATGCGATTTAACTGGAAAAGACATAAATGAACACGGGGGGAAATAACAGCACAGAAGTGAGTATCACAGTTTGAACCTTTAAACCTAGAAATGGTTCAGCCAGCGCCTACGTCAGAAGTTTTTGCTTATTATGATGTTGTTTTTTTTGTTTTGCTTTGAGGTTTTGGGCACTTATAAATAGACAATGCCGTAGATAACATCGACTTTATAAAACATGGATGTAACCTCAGAGAAGTCAACCATTTGTTTCTCAAGAGGGGATTGGTCATAAAAAATACTAAGAAGACAAATAAAGTTCTTAAAATGTATTCTGGTGATGTAAAGGTTAACTGGTGCCTGAAATTAGTTTCATTCAGAAATTCAAAACAGAAAACAGTTTCATGATTTTTCATAGATTTTTTTTATAAATGAACAGATAAAACATTTTGGTCTTCAACTTTTTTTTAATTAGGAAATATAATTAAAGTATTCCTGAACACTCCAGAAGTGATCTGACCTCTGAATCGTTTTGATTTTTGAGATACGTTTTTGTTCTTGAGCCGTGTGCAAAGTGGTTTTAATAGTTTCATCTGCACTAGAAATGCACGCCTCCATCATTTCTCTCCGCTTCCTTTAACACTTTGTTTCCTTAAATCCTGATCGACCTACAGGTTATGTAAGTTATTCTAAAGCTTTTATGTTTTCATTCATTTCATCTATTCAAACAGGATTATGCAAAACGAGAACCACCTACAGTCATATTGCAGAAGCCCTCCCAATCCCCCCCAGGTCCAGCACGTTGGCACAACAATTTACACGCTATGTAATGCAGCGTTATGACATCATCACCATAATATAACATTAGGATGCAAAAGACACAATCCGCAGCTCTGTGAATGCTGGAGCTGTTATGGTGGTCATTTCAGATCAATCTAAACAGGATTATGTAAATCACAGTCTCCCACGAGTAGCAGTGGGAGGTCCGCTCTCACAGAGTTTATATAAATTATTGATCAGCGCAGTTTTAAACTACAGCTGAACAACATACACAAGACTAAATGTCAAACCACAGAGACAGTAAAGTGAAGCTTCATCATCTACGCTACATCATTAGTTACAGCAACAAGGACGGAGTCATCAAAAGGATGCAATTAGAAAATGATAAAATAGTTATATTGAAATGATGATTCAGGATAAGTGATGTTAAACGTCTTGCTGTCAACGACTTGGTTGGAGGGACCCCCCCCCCCACCACCCAATGAATTATTGCCTAAGACTCCAACAGACTCTAGAATCCCCCCTGGTTGGGTCTTTGTAGATCATATAAGAATGAGTAAGGTCTTAAACCTGTTTTTTGTAAAGCGTCATAAGATAACATTTTTTATGAATTGGCGCTATACAAATAAAGATTTTTCAATATATTTTTATGAAAACAAGTTCAAGACATACAGGGCAATTGGGATGCAGTCAACATTTTTCTTTTTTCCCCCCAGAAACATTCAAAAACCCAGAATCACTTCACCTCCCAGTCCAACAAATAGACGTCCTGAGTTCAAAAACAAGAATAAAAGTGCAAAAAATAAAATACAATAACTTAATAAAAATAAATAGATAAGCATGAAAAAAATAAATAAAAGTACATTTGAAAAGAGTAGTATCAAAATAAAGATTGTTTGATAGATTTTACAAAATGTCGCAACATTTAAGGAAACAGGGGTTGCAATTACGAATCACAAATCTTTCCCCTCCTGCTCTACTTTGTGTGTTTCTACGTCCGTCTCATCTCGACTCCTGACTCAGGGTCAGCTGAGTTTACTGTAAAGGTGACTCGCTCCAGCTTCTGAAAAAATGACGCCAACAAGTATTGCGGACTGCGGACGTGATCTGCGTTTAGTATTTCAGCGCTATAAATACTCCCCCTCTCCCGGCCTCCTTTCCAACACTGGGACTGACACACACACACACACACACACACACTCACATACACAAACGCACAGAAAAACACACACACACACACACACACAGCTCCCCAGTAGGCCTCAAATATCACATCGACCGTCACTGAGTCGAAGACTGAGCCGTGAAAACTGCTGCAGAGAAGGCTGCATGAGTGTTTGTGTTGCTGATCACACAAAGACAAAGTTGGAGAGATTTCAAATAGAGGGTTGTGTTTTTTATGACGGTACTGAAAGTCTCTGCCAGGAGTGACAGCTGCTGTTTTTTTACGAGTCCTGAAGGCGTGTGTGGGCCTTCATTTGTGTTGCATTAGATACAGATGATGGTTTGTGAAGTTTCACTGATCAAACCTTTTATTTCCAAACTGAATCATTTATTAAGAAATGTTGAGCAGGGATTTCCTTTAACATAAAGAAAGTCTGCAGATAGAAACTTGTTTTTGTGGTGACGGTGTCAAATGTGATGAAACACCTCTCTTTGCTCTGTCTCTCTCTCTCTCTCTCTCTTCCTCTCACAGGTTGTTTAAAGCATCAAAGGCAGAAAATATCCACCCCGCCTCCTCCTCCTCCTCCTCCTCCTCCTCCTCCCCCTCTTTGCTCTGCCAGCCTCTTTTTCCTCTGGAGGAAAAAGGGCCAGTCGGCTTTCTGCTGCGGTGGAGGAAAGGTGGTCGACACCGAAGCAGCATTATCGTTCTGGCATCCTTGCGAGGTTTTCCTCTGGAGAATATTTGTGACACAGCCAGAGAGTTAAAAAAAAACAACCTGCAGTGATGTCGCCTTTCCTGCGGATTGGGTTCTCCAACTTTGAGATGGACCCTGGTTTGGCGTACCACGAGGAGGTGCTGAACCCGTACTGTGCTGTTTACATGAAGGAGGCCGTAGACACAGGTGAGTCACTCTACACCCTCAACAGTTTCCAGGAGCCCCGAGAGTTTGACAAACTAGTTCTTTCCCAGGTAGTCTTTCTTTCTTTTTAAGATTTTTTTTTTTTTTAGAGATAGAACAGTGTATAGAGTCAGACATCTGGGGAGAGAGAGAGAGAGGGGGATGACATGGGGGGAAAGGAGCCCCAGGTCAGATTCAAACCTGGGCCGCCCACTGTAGAGGACTTAAGCCTCTTTATAATAAGGCAAGTGCACTAACCGCTAGGCCCAATGTGGTCTATTTCTAATGTAGTAAATATTAATAACATTCATGTTTCCGCTGTTATCTGATCAAGATAGGAGCACTGAAGATATCTAGATTAAGACTTTGACCTGAAGTGACACTAGAGTTTTGAGACACATTGAATTGGTCAAATTTCTCTCCAGTTACTGAGTAACTTCCCTGATTATGAACATAATGTTACGCTGCTTAATCGAGCTTAATCTCTGAGTCCAGTCTCAGGTGTCAAAGCTGTTTTTACATCTCTAACATTTTAATTCTCTTTCTTAAATAGGAACATTTTGCACCCGTAGTTTCAGACATTTCTCACTTTCTTTGATTGGTTTAAACTTATATCAACAACATGTATTTCAGTTGTTGCTGTAGGAAAACATACGCTCTATAAAGAAGCACTGACTCTTTCTCCTCTGCCTCCCAGGAAGTGACGCGTTCGATGTTTTAGAAAAAGCAACAACAGTGGGTGTTTGGGATAAATATAGAAGTGCAGAAGTGGAGTCTTTATTTTCTAGACTTTTGTTGGAAAGATGTGCAAAACGTCCGAGGATTAGTCGGAGGAATGTTTACATGGAACATGTAAATACTTCAAATTCAGCTGTATTTGTTGAATATTGTCTGTCTTATGAACAGAAGCTTATGAGTCAGCAAAGGCTAAACATACATGCATACTGTAAAACTGACAGGGGATCTCCGGAATAGGATGACAGGCTTCAAATAGTTGGACAAAGACAGATAGTAACGGAAAAGTGAGCAGCTCCAAATATTTAAAAAAAGATCATTCATTATTAGGATTGTAGATTTTTACTACAATGTGTGTGTGCACTTTGGGAGACTTCCCTCAAGATGACAGACGTGCGAGCAGATATCTTCGTCCTGCATCTGTCTGCCTGTAACTGCTGGTGGGTATTAGGACGAAGCTAAAAAAACAGAGAGAGATCGAGAGGAAAGACAGAGGAGGGCTTCTGATGTTTCCTTTTCTCTTAAAACCACAGACGTGTCTCTACGCTGTAGACTTCTTTATGTGTCACTGACTCGCTCTCAGGAGACGAGCTCCTTCAGTTTCACTTCTCTTTGACTCGATTCAAAATCTGCTTTTAGGTCTGAATGACACTAAACTAAGAATGACGACTTACAGCCACCATTAGTCATCGATCAAACGCTTACATCTTTAGGGTTACTGCCGAACAGAGAAGATAACCGCCTTTTTTAAACCTGAATAAAGAAGTGAAACAGGATCAATTCTAGTTTTTCCCTCAGTGTCCCCCTGAAAGCATGAGAACGTTGACTTGTGCTTTTAGTGGTTTCAGCTGTCTAAAGATGGCACCCTGCTGACTTTTCAAACTGAACGATGATGCTTCAATACTTTCCCTCCAAAACAAAAGAAAGTTCCCATCATGCACGCTGGCTCATCTTCAGTTAAAAGTGATGGAAAGCTTCAATAAACATCTTTTCCTTTGCAGTCCTCTTCAAACGTAAGAGACCCTTTTTAAAATCTTTTAATCTGCAGCATTAATTTAAAGGCCCAGCGTCATTTTGTTGTTTTCAGACACAGTCATCTTCATCGGCAGCCAAACGCACAAACTCAACTTAAACAACGCCAACAAACTTGTTTTTATACAATAAAGATTACAAGGCTAATGACGTGTCATCTTACACCAGTATCTGAACTTTTATTTTAAAATTAAAACTCTTAGCGTTGAAGTGGTTAAGTTGCAACAATCTGCCACTGAACCAGGAAGTGTCGCCTCAACAAATCAGCTTTCTGTCTTTACTCATTCATGCCTAGTGAAGGTGTGTGGTCAGGTGAAATGTGTTTCCAGCCGCGTTATTATGAATGGTGATGAAGTTTTTGTTTGGTTGTTTTTATTTCATTAAGACAAAGAATTGGGTTGCTATTAAGGCTGTCGGCGTTAACGCGTTAATCAGGATGCGATTAAAGGCTTTATATGTGATTTTTTGATCCAGCAGATGTCGCCCTTGAGCACCAGCATGAAACCAAAACAACTCGCGCTGCATTGTTGTGTTAGCATGCTAATGCTAGCGATCTTTATTATGCTGGTATCTTCACACTGCATGTAAATTTACCTGAAATGAGCGTGATCTAGAAACACAGTTAAGCAGTGAGTACAGTATGTTATTCTTCTTTTCTCTAGTCCCTCAATTAAACAACTTTTATACACGAGGGGAGGAGTCAGCCGGCCGTCCTGGCGATGTAAACAAAGTGAAGATAGGACTCTGAAAACTCTGAAAACATCACAGACAGTGGGACTCGGGTGTTACACCCATTGTAGACAGTCATGACTCACAGAGTTATTTTCAGAGGAGATACTTGATTTCTACATTTAAGTGTAAATAAAGCAAATAAAGACTTTAAAGGTTAATGCATTTTTTTTTTTTTTTTTATTGCATCGACCTTTAGGTTGACCTTTAGGTGCACTGTAACTAAGTATGTGTCTCCCTGTAGTCACAATAATTACAGAGTTACACCACTGCTCCTCTCTTCAAAATATAAACCTCCCAGACGGCTCAGTTTACAAGTCAAAAGTCAGATCCACCTCATTACATCTGACATTTCATTTTGTTTACTGTCCTCTTTAGTGGTCTTCATTTACTTTTTGATACATAACAGGTTCAGTTTTCTTCATGGTTAAGTGCAATCCGTTGTGTATTTCTACCAAAGACAAACATCTATAAAAACAAATATACGTTTTTTTATAAAAAGGCCAAAAAAAAGGTCAGTCCTCCTTCTAACAGCTGCTCACTGTGGTTTTGCAACAAGCAGAAGTGAACAGTGTTTATTGGGGGCAATTTTAATCAGAGGATTAATCCACATTTGGGAACTTGGCACTGCAGGACGGTGTGTGTGTGTGTGTGTGTGTGTGTGTGTGTGTGTGTGTGTGTGTGTGTGTGTGTGTGTGTGTGTGTGTGTGTGTGTGTGTGAGACTTTGTCAACAGTGTGTGCTCTTTTTAATTAAGTGCAACAACAGTGAGACCCCTTGATGGGTCTTTAAACGGGATGGCTGTTGGTAGAGTCGGTCGTCTCTCAACCGGAAGGTCGAGGGTTCGATCCCCAGCTCCTGCAGCAACACGACCGCTGCGTCCTGGGGCAAGACACTAAACCCTGAATTGCTCCCGCTGCTTCCTCGGCGGTGTATGAATGCACATGAATGGATCAGTTACTTCTCGGTTACTATAGCAACCACTACCATCAGTGTGTGAATGTGTCGGTGTGACAAGCTCAAGTCCATTTACAGGGTGTACGTTTGTGGAGCTGAATAGTTGATTGCCCCATGTACGGAGGCTATAGTCCTCCTTGAAGCGGTTGTGGGTTCGAATCCGACCTGGGCCATTTGCTACATGTGATCCCATATTGTCTCCTCCCAACATTTCCTGTCTCTCTTCAGCTGTTCTATCCAATAAATGCAAAAAGGCCCCAAGAATAAAGTTAAGCCTTGGATTAACAGACATTATTGACAATATTTATAAAAGTTTTCATCGTGTAGTGGAGGTCTGCTACTCTTCCAGTTACTGTTTGTGTGTTTGCTCATGTAACTGAATCTTAGCAGTTTCCTTTTTTTCGTTTTATATCCGCCTGTTGTAAAATGGAAAATCGTGTTTGACAGCATGTACCTGCAGTCAAACAGTGGCCCATTCTTGGTTAACTTCCACTTTTTTCTGATCCTATTCAAGTGAGGCAAACCTGCTGAGTCAAGGCTCCAAAACGCTGCTAATAAACTTTCATTAGTGAGGGATTTGATGTTTAGATTAGCGAGGGCTTTAGTGTGAAGGATTAGGTCCAGCTGTGGTGTTGTTTGAAACTTCTTTTTTAGTATGAAACTAAAAAAATTCATTAACTTTGAGGTTAAGGACTCAAACAAAAACCCCAAATGTAAGGCTTCATTTAACAAAAAGAAAGAAACTTCAAAGCAGCAGAGGCTTGAAAGCCCACCTTAATCTAAATGCCACCCTGGTGCTTTTCCACAGAACTACACAGGAACTGACAGAGTATCTGCTGACATAAAAGACGTGTCGCCTCTCTCACTCTGCACAACGCCGCACACACATTTCTTGCAGAGTGTGATGTCGAGTCAGGAGCGACATCCCCCTCTCTGGGTTCTTAAATCTGCACAGACAGCAGCAGCTGCGATGAGCCGGTGATGATGGTAACGGCCGCAGATCACATTGAGAGTATAAAGCTTAGCGGGCTTTATTGTTGAAGCAGCAGGATGGCATGTGGCCATTATGTAAGTGGATATTTAGGATGTTATTTCAGAGGAACATCAGCAGATGTCAATTATGAAATTATTTGTGTTTTTTCGGCCTTGTAATGCGAATCAAAATCTCTCAACACTGCGAGACGATAATCACAAAAGGTCTGCTTAACACGGGCTTGAATTTTCTCAAAAAATCCTGCATCGCATACTGAATGTATCCGCCCTGAAATAACAAGAGGGCAATAAAAGTAAAGTCAGCAGTCCAGCTGCGTTTGCACATTAAGCACATTTTCATGCATGGATTTGGGCTTTAAATGACAGCTCACAGGGCTGAAAAAGAGCAGTTAATCCCCTGAGAGTGAAACCCGATCGCACACCATACATTCATCCCTGATCACTGGATTAATTCATGGTGTTGCTTTTCAACCCTGGAAAATCTCCTCCACCTTCAGGATGTTTTCAATCAAGTTGCACCATGCTCAATCAATAAAGAAGTCGGCTGTTGATATTCTATACGTTCAGTTTTGTCAATAATTCTAATAAAAGATTAACATATTACTTTGCTATGTTCTTATCCGCTCTGCAGGGGCCCTGGCCCGTTTCTCGTTGTGAAGACGATGATTTTAACTTCGGCGTAATAAGAAACGAGAAAATACTAAATGTCTGTACAGTTTGGCATATCTTCAGTTCAACACATAGTTTTGGTCTTTTATTGAAGTACAGAATACATCTGTTAGTGTCTTTCATCAGGAAATTTAAAAAAAAGACTGTCGGGTTGTAGTTGCATGTTGACACCTTGTGTATTGCCAGTAAGAAGATGACGTTGAATTTGCTGACAAACAGGATTTCTTGGTATTGAAGTAAAAGTTAAAAGTAAAAATGAAAATCATCTCGTGAAGCTTTGGTTTCATGTGAGAGGTTTCAAGAGACTGTGTATTAAGAAGGACGGAGAAAACAGCCACATGGGAGTGAAGCCAAAGTACTTGCCGCTCCCCTGCTGACTGGGTCCATGTTTTTGTTTTAAGGAGTTCTTTCGGCTGTAACATCATGAGCCTTTCGCTAACGAACAGCATTTTCTCTGTATTCCTTTTTTTGTTTCTTTAGAAAAGGGTCCAGTGTACAAACAGAAGAAGCCCACCATGTACCCCCCGTGGAGCACCACGTTCGACGCCCACGTCCACAAAGGGCGCATCATGCACGTGATGGTGAAGGACCGCACGGCAGAGCTGAAGTCCGAGGCCATGGTGGCTCTCGACTCGCTCGCAACACGATGCAAGAAGGAGAGTGGCAAGCTGGAGATCTGGGTGAGTGCATGATGTGGATGTGTGTGTGTGTGTGTGTGTGTGTGTGTGTGTGTTTGTTTGTTGTACTCACTGACCAGCTGTTTGAGCAACAATCCAGACAGGCTGTCTCACTTCAGGGTCAAAACACCAAATGTTTTAATCTGTAATCCACGTTTTAGACATGGAGAAAAAAAACTCACCAGAATCACTGTTTTAAACCAACAGGCGTTCTTCCCCTGAAGAAAGTTATTTTACTGTTTCTAACATCTGGATAAATCAGGGGAGTTTCGCTTGAGTTGAAGCTCTAGTCGGCCTTCTCAGTTTGATTTAAGATCATAAAACTCAGTCTGAGCTGTCCTCAGTGAGACATTTTAAAACAATACTAAAAGTTTAAAGGAAAGTTCAATGACATGAATACTGTCGACGACCAATATGCTGCATTCTCTGGAAAGCAGAAGGAAACAGCGAAAGTAAATATTGTAAACATTGAGGGAACTTTAATGACCTTTAAGTCACTGCAAACCTCAGTGTTAGTGCTGCAGCTGTTGGCCTGTGGCCTGCTAGCTCGTTATATAGTAACCCACTTACGACCACAGGTAACACAAACCACAGCATGAACAAGGACAGTTGCATCAATTTATATCAAAATAACTCCTGGTAAAGCGTTTTCAAATGTCTGATGACTCACCCTGCACTCAGGGGCGCTTACTGAATTTCGACCAATTAAATGAGGCTTGACAAATCCTTGTCAAAGTCATCGCTGCAGTTCGCCATATTTGTTGTGATGCGCCCACTTTTCAACAATCTAATCAAATTCATCCTAACGTTAGGTCCCGCCTTCTACCTTGTGATTGGTTCTATCCAGTTTCAGTCAATAATCACATCTCAACACGGCCGTTAGGTACTCTTAGTTCTGTTTCATGGGGACTTGAAGCATGATGGGAAAGTCTGATGGGCAAATAATGACCCCTAATATCTCCCATGCACCAGAAGACTTTATAAAAACCATAAACTATAAAAAGTCTTAAGTCACAGACTGAGATCTTGAGAAGAGTGGGGATCTTGCTGCAAGACTTCAGTACATCTAGATTCCTTTTGAGATGATTTCCCATCATGCACTTGGTGGAAATGTACTATAATTTTAAAGCAGGAGGCTAAACGAGATGGAGTTGTGACAAGTCGTAAGAAGGTTTCTGAGGGTGAACCTGCAGAAGGATCCTTTCAGTAACTGTTCTATATAGACACTCATCGGGGATTTCATGGGCTGCGGCAATTTCTGTCCTCGTTTTTTCCTTCTCCACTCTACAAAGTGGAGGACACGTCTAAGAGGCGTTCTCGCTCTCTGCACAGCTCCACCAGTTTCTCCTCCTTTTCTCATCATTTGGGGGTTTGTAGACAGACTAGGGACACATATTCATGTTAGAGAAACATGGTTAAGTGGATTTTGTATACTGTGTCTCTGACTAAACAATAGACTTAAAGACTCCTTATCCTAATTTCCTCCTCCTCATTCTTCCTGATCTACAAAGAATCAGATTTTTCAATCAGTCATACACATCATAATGAGGTTATCGAGGCCAGCAATTCTCATTACTCAATTTATTGTAACACATCAGATCAATCCTTGCCGAGAAGAGATTTTCATTTCCCTGGAAAAGATTTGGCTTTGAGTGACTCTGCAGACTTTATTCCAACTGTCTCTCAAAGCTAAGTAAGAACCAAACAAACACATAAAGTCAAGTGAATGAATCAAATCAAACACATTCTGGGGCCGAGTATCCTCAGTCTGTTCCTCTGTTTGTATGTGCCAGACAGCAAGCCTGCTACCGTGCAGCCAAACAGCTTTACACACATCATCATCATCATCATCATCATCACCACGTCCTTCCCTTTTTTGTAATCGACGTTTTTCTCATTAATTTCTGCCTGAAAACATTTCTGTGGTTTCAGTGGTTTCATACACAAAGGTCATACATTTCACATTTATTGTAATATAGTCTGTCAACTAGGTCCCTTTGGTTTAATCTATTTTTAGATTTATGGTAATGCCCCAGTCACACCAAGATGAACTTGTTGTTTGTGTAAACCTGCTTTGCAACAAACCCGATTCTGTTTCCGATCCTCAGCTGGAGATGAAGCCACAGGGCCGCCTGAGGATGGAGGCCCGATATTATCTGGAGAAGAGCGGTGAGTGATTCAACTTTCTGCGGCTCCATCAGATACTAAAACGACTAAATGCTGTATCATTAAGGGGTTTGACTGCCGCCAATAAGAATAAAGAAAAATGGCCAGATAGAAAAAGTAAAGCTGAGATGACAGTTTTGATGATATGCAGTTTTCATCTTTAGGAGAAGACGTCTTTGCAGAGGTCCAACCAGAAATAATTTGTCTACCACCAACTCCTTTTGCTGTTAATTCAAATTAAATCAAGAGTTTTGTTTCTTGAAGCATCTATTGTATCATTCCTGTGCCCAAGAGATAGTCAGGTCATTTTTAAGGTAGTAACTTTAATGTGGAAGACTTCACCACATGACAGTTTTTATAATAGTTTTCTATGATGCAGTTCTGAGCTCTTTTGGAGATGATATTTGTGGGATTAAAACAGGTTCAATACAGTATAAATATAGTAAATGTCATCATCGAATACAAGCAATCATCCAAATTGTCTGTGTAGTCCTACAAAAGCCGGCATCACGCCAACCCTCTTGAGTTCATGAAGCTTAATCTTCAAAAGCCTGATTACATTTTCTCAAAATAAAAACGTCATTTATTCCACATGCTGGTACAAAAAAGATGCATCTTGCTCCTCTTATGGCTGCTTTCCGTGACATTAACACCGTGTAGAGGCCCGAGGAGTCCCCGAGGACTTAAAGAAGACATCTCACGTCTCTAAATATAGAAACACGGCTAATGAGAAATCAACAGGTGGCGTACAGACTGGGACCAAGAGGTTATTTGATCTGGGGGACTTCCTCCTGAACGTCATGCAAACACACACAAACACATGCACATGAGCAGTTCATGAGGTTAAATAAAATATTATTTTTTACTGGGGTTTTATGTAATAATCATAGAAATGCCACTTTATGGTATGAGCAGCTAAATATTGCCTCCATTGTTGGAATCAGCAGAGCTTTCAAAACACTTTCAAGAGTTCAAATTGAAGATCTTCAATGTAGTCATGGTGTTAAAGGAACTCAATTTGTTAATTCTCAGCTATAACTCAAACTGTCCTTTCTACATTTGCCTTGATTATATGAGTTTAAAACAATAGACACTTTATATGCAAGGCTATTTCCTCATGCCTCCAGTCTTTGTGCTAAACTAGGCTAATCTGATCCCAACTACAACTCTGTAGTTTCCTCCTCTGGTGTAGCTGGGGTATAATGTGAAGAGTTTAGAGTTCATGTTTTAAAATGCTGCTCAAAGATCTAGACTTCAACCTGGGCCGTTTGTCTGGAGTACTTTTGCCTCTAAACATGGGGCGTGAGCAAATAGCTAGGCCGTCTGCGGCCCCTTTTTGTGTGCGTGTCATTCCCAAATCTCTCTCCCCACATTTCCTATCACTGTCAATAGCTTTCCATCCAATAAAAGGCCAAAAGCCCTCGAAATAATCTTGTAAAAAGAATGGTGAAATTGTTCATCCCTACAGACCACTAACACGAGAATATGAATATTATGATGTAAAAAGATATCAAACTCACTGCTTAGTGTAAATTGTGAGGTTAGGCAACACCTCCTCTGATTGATTATCTGGTGTTAACGCCTCAATTAATTAAAGTAATTAAAGATTAAAGTTTGAATCAGAATATTTTTAAACCTCAAGTTTCTAGAAAACTTTACAGAACAATGGAGGGTGTGACAAAGGAAACTGACTCATCTCTAGACTCTCAAAATGAAAAATATGTTAGTAAGAAGTAACACTTACCAAACAACAAAAAGATGAGAAACTGAAACACAGGTGTGAAATCTTCTCAGCTATAAGAAGCGCTCTGACCACAGAAATTTAGGCAAACAGGATTATGTCTTTTTCTTTTTTTATATAAAGGTTGTATGATGTGTTTCAGACGCTGCAGGCCAGACTGAGGAAGACCCCGAGTCTGAACGGGAGAGGGAGGGTCTGTTCGCCCTCCACCATCGGCGAGGAGCCATCAAACAGGCCAAAGTTCACATCGTCAAATGCCACGAGTTCAGTGCCACGTTCTTCCCTCAACCAACCTTCTGCTCTGTGTGCAAAGAGTTTGTCTGGTAGGCAGCAAACTGATACATATCAAACCCCCTTATCTCTCATTTTCTCCATTATCATATGAGTCACTTCAACCTGTTTTTATCCACCACAGGGGTCTCAACAAGCAGGGCTACCAGTGCAGACGTAAGTATCTGAATATTTTCCACTGGCCTTCTGGATGGAAAAGTTCTAATTCTCACTTCTTTTTTCCTTTTCCTGTGTGTCTAACTGTGTCATCATTTGTTTTTTTTCAGAGTGCAATGCAGCTATTCACAAAAAATGCATAGACAAAGTCATCGCCAAATGCACAGGATCAGCCATTAACAGTAAAGAAACAATGGTAGGTGACACTACAGACGCTCTTTGTTCACTATTACTCATCTGTTCTTTAAATCTGTCAGAGCATAAGAGATTTGATCACGTGATCACGATGTGGTTAAGCTTATTATTAATAGATAGCAGGTATCATGACAGACATTTTTGTCTCATATTCAGCTTTTATCTTCTTGCTCTTGTTTCACTTCCTCCTCTAATGCATCGCATGAAACCAAAAGAAAAGGAAAAAAAAACTCATGTAGTAATTGACATTCTGTGTTTACACTTTCTGGAAACAGAAACTTCTGAAACTGCAGGGCTGGATCTGTACGAGTATCTTGTCATTAAAGGCTTTATATGCGATTTTTTGATCCAGCAGATGTCGCTCTTGAGCACCAGCATGAAACCAAAACAACTCGCGCTGCATTGTTGTGTTAGCATGCTAATGCTAGTGATCTTTATTATGCTGGTATCTTCACACTGCATGTAAATTTACCTGAAATGAGCGTGATCTAGAAACACAGTTAAGCAGTGAGTACAGTATGTTATTCTTCTTTTCTCTAGTCCCTCAATTAAACAACTTTTATACACGAGGGGAGGAGTCAGCCGGCCGTCCTAGTGATGTAAACAAAGTGAAGATAGGACTCTGAAAACTCTGAAAACATCACAGACAGTGGGACTCGGGTGTTACACCCATTGTAGACAGTCATGACTCACAGAGTTATTTTCAGAGAATATACTTGATTTATATATTTAAGTGTGAAAAATCACATAGAAAGCCCTTCCTCTTGTGTGATATTTTGTGCTGTGTTGCAGACCCACAAGGAGCGCTTCAAGATCGACATGCCGCACAGGTTTAAAGTCTACAACTACAAAAGTCCCACCTTCTGCGAACACTGTGGTACTCTGCTGTGGGGGCTCGCCAAGCAGGGGCTCAAATGTGAGGGTGAGAGGCAGGAGATTTATCATTTCTGTCGTTTAATGTTAGATAAATGTTCTGTAAAGAAACCTGACTGATGCATGTAGAATTAGGCCAGGCGTGAACTGTGCGATTTCAGCACGATGTAGACCTGTTTTTTAAGTCGCATGACTAATTTAACAGTTGTTAGTTTTGCAGTGTACAGGGGGGGCACGACGGCTAATCCCGGCCCGATCAGCTGCTCCTGTTTGTTGTAAAATAGGAAACATAAATACAGATGCATATCTCAGGTCACGGTTCAAGGACCATGAAATCTGACGTTTCCATCTAACCGACCTTTATCGGGTATAATCGGTCGTTTAAACGTTGTATGCTCAAATGAATGTATCAGCATAAAGCGTGGCTTTATTGTCGTTTGAATTCACTGAACACCAGCAATGATCGAGTCCACAATATGACAGGATATCTGTCCAACAGCTGGTTCAACAACATTTGCTCCAAATATTGCATGTTCTGGATGTTCGAGCAGAAACACACCGCAGCTGTCATAGCAGCTGGCAGAAGAAGTGCTCGATAGAAAACATGACCATGCTCATACAATCTGAGTAAAAGGAGTTAGGGTTATTTTTTCTGTTTTGTGTTTCATTTGGAATAAATAAGGGAAAAATAAATCCTCTGTAATAGAAATGATCAACCCATCAGTCAATTTAAATAAAAGGTTATTAGCTTTATCTTGCATCAGTGACATTTTTAGATACAAAACTGTTGTCTAATGTATTTTAATAATATGCTTACATGTGGTAATGGTGAGTTTTTTGTGTGCAGAATGTGGCATGAACGTGCATCACAAATGTCAGAAGAAAGTAGCAAACCTCTGCGGGGTGAACCAGAAACTGATGGCTGAAGCTCTGGCCATCATCGAGAGCAAACAGCAGGTCAGACACACAAACCTTTCTGCTCTTTTATAATCAATTCACACCATATTGAAGCTCTCAATATGTGGATCATATTATACCAAAACCAGCAAAATCTCATTGTGATGTCGGTCCTACCTTTTTACTTTTAGGCCAGGACCACCAAAGACACTGAAGTCATCAGTCGAGAAGGTCCGGTGAGCGTCAGCCAGCCGGGAGTGGTCCGAGCTCCGTCTGGGTTAGTGACTGGTGTACCAGCCACAGCTACACCTGCAAATAAAGGTAAACTACCAATCAAATCTCAGTTCATAAAAACTCTAATTTTCTTATTGAGAATCTTTTTAATATTGTGTGGTCGCTTCCCGACCTGCAGACACTCAGGGTGTTTCATGGGACGGACCAGCAGACGGCAGCAAGTTGATCACAGAAGAGGTGCCGGATGAAGAGCCTCTGTACGCGGTTCCCAGGAAGGACCACCAGCCCAAATTCAACGTTGATGACTTCGTCCTGCACAAGATGCTCGGCAAAGGCAGCTTTGGGAAGGTACCGGACATAATCTGATATACAGAAAAAAAAAGAGAACAAAGCAAACTCAGCACAATTTTAATAACAACAAAATGAGCTCAGGGTTAAGAGTGAAGCTCTCAATCATGGTAACTAACTTCCTCTAGTTGAGTGTTTTATCCCAGCAGCAGTGTCTATTAGAACTTTTACTATTGTTTTGTGTTTTACTTCACTTTTCATTTTTGCTTTTACGTGTTTTTATGATGTTTTGGATGTAATGTATTTTGCCTGATTTACTGTACAGCACTTTGGTCTGCCTCGGCTGTTATAAATGTGCTATATAAATAAAGTTGACCTGACTTGACTTGACTTGAGGCATACACACAGAAAAGACTGAAGTCACAGTAGCAGAGTCTAGAAAAATATTTGAGTGTCTTCATGGAACTTCTTGCAGTTTTTTATAGTTGTTTGTTTATTTTCCATTAGTCACCTCACCTTTGATATTCATTTTTTACCCCTTTCAACATCATGCCTCAAACCAGCAAACTGTGTCTTTGTTTGTGCAGCCCGTTTCTAAATAAAACCTCTGACTTCTACTTGCTTTTATGTAGGCAGGTTTTTACATCAGCCCGGAAAGGGGGCGTAAGAAATGAGTGAACAACAGAAAAGAAAATATGTCAACCTCAAAGCTAAAGAAGTTATGTGTTTGTTAACTTTTCAGGTGTTTTTAGCAGAGCTGAAAAGAAGCGGGCAGTTTTACGCAGTGAAGGCTCTAAAAAAGGACGTGGTGTTGATGGATGATGACGTGGAGTGCACCATGGTGGAGAGGAGGGTCCTCTCTTTAGCCTGGGAAAACCCTTTCCTTACACACCTTTACTGCACCTTTCAGACCAAGGTGTGAACCGTGTTTAGTCAGGACACTCTCACAGCTCATCCATACACATTTCACGCTAAACCTCTACCACCCTAACCCGTCTTCATTTTTGCGTCCAGGAGAACCTGTTCTTCGTGATGGAGTATCTGAACGGAGGAGATCTCATGTTTCACATCCAGACCTGCCACAAGTTTGACCTGCACCGAGCAACGTATGTATCCCAAAATCTACAACATTCAACTTAAAGCAACCACAGGTTAAGAAATAAGCCAAGGTGAAAGTTTCAAAATCCTCAGTTCCTGGAATAGCCAAAGTCAAAGTTAATATATCCAACTCTACAGCAGAAATGTGTTCACAGACAGGTACAAAAAAACAGTTTTGCTCAGTATAGCTGATTTCCCCATTTGCGTCAACTTTGGGAGCACATTTGATAAATAGCATTAGTTTGAATTATCTTTATTTAAATTGACCGCTTGGGTATTCTCTTTATCAAGCAAATATTATCTTCTTTAAACGTCTAGCTCAGAAAGAGAGTGTAAGATGCAAAACTTGAGGCATCAAATGGTAGTACACTAACCAATTGGTGCCAGCCCAATTGCTACGTCTACTTTTTTATAAAGTCTTTGGATAGGAAACACTTTGTATGAACTGGGAGGGTTTTTTTTTCTCAGATCTGGGTAGATTCATTTCACTTTCTGTGTGTGTGTTAGCTTTAACTTCATGCCTTTCAGTGTTGCTGTGACTTATTGAATAATGTCCCCTCTTTTCGTCATCCATTTGTTTTTTTGTGCTTCTTGGCTCGACAAATTTGCATCGGAAAAAGCTAAGGAAAGACAAAAACTAACAATTAGTATCTTTCCGCAGCTTCTACTCAGCAGAGATCATATGTGGGCTTCAGTTCCTGCACTCTAAAGGAATCATTTACAGGTAGAGTCTCAGAATAAACCACAAACAGAAATGAAACTGATGATGACTAATACACAAGAGGCCAAACTGAGAACTATGCTCTTCATAAAACCTCTTTATATCCTGTTGTTTCTCTTCAGGGATCTGAAACTGGATAATGTTCTGTTGGACTCTGAGGGTCATATAAAGATAGCAGACTTTGGCATGTGTAAGGAGAACATGCAGGACGAGTCCAGGACATGCACCTTCTGTGGGACGCCTGACTACATCGCTCCTGAGGTGACCACAGACTATATCTAATGGAATCATAAATAAATGGCTGTTTAAAAAAAAGTTGTATCCCATGTGGCAAAGATTTTAAAAGGCATATTAAGAAAAGCTGTACCCAAAACAGAGACGAGGACGACGGTTATAAAAGATTTGTGTTGTGAAATTGTGTCTTAGATCCTGCTGGGTCAGAAGTACAACAGTTCAGTGGACTGGTGGTCATTTGGAGTGCTACTTTACGAGATGTTGATCGGTCAGTCTCCATTTCACGGCCGTGATGAAGAGGAGCTGTTTCAGTCTATACGCACGGACAACCCTGTGTATCCACGCTGGCTCACAAAAGACGCCAAGGACATTCTGGTCAAGGTCAGCAACTGTGTTTGTTGGTGTGTTTTGATGGCTGTGCTTTCAAGGTGTAAGGAGTATTCCACTATTTCATCTCTAGCAGACTAATTCTTGATAAAAAAAAAATCTGTTTAATTCAGTTTTGTTGGATAAGAAGAAGAATATAAAAGAGTAAATTGATTGCTGGTGACTTTAACTTGACTACCTATATTTGCATGAGGCCTGAATATCTAAGGGTCATGTGTTTTTTTCTTCCTGCAGTTGTTTGTAAGAGAGCCTGAAGAGCGTCTAGGAGTGAAAGAAAACATTAGACAACACAATTTCTTTAGCAGCACTGACTGGAATGCTTTGGAACAACGGCAGGTGGCGCCACCATTCAAGCCAACTTTAGTAAGTAGATCAGTTAATGCACAGCAGAGTCTCACTTTAGTCAAAAAAGACATACTGCAATAATAAACAATGTTTCTTGGTATTATGACATTCTATTCAACTGGACAAAAATAGTATTGTTAAGTTGTATTATGGTTATTAAAAAAATTCCCCTCCACCCTCACAGTCGTCGCCCAGTGACTGCAGCAACTTCGACAAAGAGTTTATCAATGAGAAGCCTCGGCTGTCGTGTGCAGACCGGACGCTTATTAACAGCGTGGACCAGACGATGTTCAGAAACTTCTCCTTTGTAAACCCGGGGATGAATCGGATCGCGGCACACTGAACAACAGACCGACAACCTACTACCTACAAACAAGTCACAACCAGCACTTCACAACTGTACCTGAAACAAACTACAGAGACTTCAGACCATGAATGTGACACATTTCAACTGTATCGAATAAATACTAATAAGAGGGTGTTCTTGATGTAAGGCACATACAGGGTCTTTGTTGTAAATCGTCCTGTCTCTCCAACTAATTGAGATTTAAGAACATTTTGGATCAAACAAATACAGTTAGACGTAATATAAAACAAAGCTCCCCTATAAATTGTCTTTTCAATCTCTTATCAGTATTAGTCATGAAAGCAAGACAAACTAATTATTTTCTAATAAATGCATATCATTCATTTAGATTAATTCATTCTAGAATTAAAGTTAGGGTGTCATTATCAATAGAAAATATGTTGTAAATAACTTAGTGCCTCATAATAGTTCTCACAAAATAAAAACTCAAACTATAGTCTTGTTATAATAATTATCATTCTGTCTTATTCCATAGCTCCACATTGGTTGTAAAAATCTTTTAACAGTCCTTTATTGTGTAAATACAAATGTGTTGATATTCTGTATTGGATGTACTGTAGATCAGCTAATGTATAACAACGTTTTTGTTTACATGTGTTCTCTTATTGTACCTCAGGAGTCTTATTGATGCTGTAAATTGAATCGGGTACCTAGATCCCTGCGTACTGTAGATTTTATTGTTCTCTTTATTGTGAATCACGTACAATAAAATGTGTTCGTTTTTTTTCTACACATCTGTTTCTTTTGTTCCTTATTAAGGAAAAGCTTGGCAGATTTACTGGAGTTTGGATATGGATACCAGAGGAGACCCATGTCAGGTTTTCCACACAACATTGCATACGAGATTTAAATGACAGAAACCTATGCAGAGATTCAAAAAACTCACATTGTGTTGGGATTACTGAAAATGGTCTTCCATGCTCACACACTGACATACAATATCTATATTGGCTTTTTTTATGAGCAACTTTAATCCCAGAAACACAATGTTGAATTGCACTGGTTTGAAATTACAATCAGGAAACTAACATAACAGCTCTAAATTCAACATCTCTGCAGCTCTATTTAAGACCAGCTTAAATGACAAAATTAACAATTAACATGATGGCATTGTGATAAACATCTCCAATTATTTGTTCAGTCACAAGCTGCATACTTCTACAGCAGGTTTTGCCTCTCATTTGAAAGTTTGAAATGTTTGAAACAACTTTTCTTAAAAAAGTCCAAGATTGTGTCCGAAAACAACCTAACTTTGAAATATCCTGCAGTTCAAGTGACAACACGTAGCCTACCGCCGTTTCGAAGATATTTCAAGTTTCTGCAGAGACTCTCTTCCGACAATCCGGTAGGTGGATTTATTAGTGTAAACAAAGATGGCGACCGGAAGTGGCACTTCTTTTCTCGCGATCTAAAAATGAGACTTAGGAAAATTAGAATACATTTGTAGTCACTTGGATTCAATAGTAATTGTATATAAAAAATGATTAAAATTAATTTGGTGTCATTATTTTTTAAATAAAAGTAAATTCTAGCTACAATATCTGGTTGGTTAAAAAACAAAATTGGCAATTTAGAACAAAGTGGGGGTCAGGAAATGCCTTACAAAAAAAACAAAAAACGACAAATTTTAATATATACCAAAAAAGTAGTATGGTTTCAAATAAAACCAAATCAATAAATAAGTTAATTAAATTAATGTGTACAAATATTTAATGTAACTTGGCACATGACAGCAACAATGTAGGTTGTCTGCTGTCCTTTACACATTACATTGCCCACACCTGTGTGTATTATATTTATAAGTATATTTATCAAGTTTAGTATATCAACTCAGTACTTAAGTCTAAACATGGAAATAACTTGTGTTCTGCTTCTGGCCTTTCTAACAATTAATTACTATGTAAAATAACTGTATGTTTTTTAAGGCTGTTGTATTATTTTGTGTTACCAGTGTTTGGGTAGGCCTATCAGTTGGTGGTAGTGCGTTACTTCATATGCCTTAACCACCTTTAGAGAAAGTGGGGGTCCCCAGTCTATGGTACCCTTATCTTTGGGGTCACGAACTGAGAAGTTTGGGAACCCCTTAGAAAACAAGAGGCAAATATTTGTCCTCTGCAGCCAACAGAACATCTGTCATGCCAGCTAAATATTGCATATTGCAAAGTTGTAATTACCAAAATAGTAATAAACATTTACAATCCAACTTATAGTTTTTCTGCTTAGAGGTGTTTTTTTTATATTTCATGAAAAAGTGCTCCGGATGTGGTTGTAGTATACTGAATACACTGGGAGTCAACATATAGGTGCTGTGCAAGTTTATTTTAGTAATACAAAACTTGACCAAGCTGATCTAAGAGTTGTTTCCCATCCACACTTCCTCCATGGTTAAGCAAGATATTACATTCCTTGTGTGCAACAGTCAAGTGACACAAACACATACAGAGTTATGTCTTCATTTGATGGAACAAAAATGTAGGTGCTTTCGGACATCAGCAGTATTTTTGGGCACACACACACACAACGTTTTTGTGATTTTTATTTAGTCATTCTTATGTTTGTAATGTTTTTACTTTATTATTTTTAAATACTTGGCATAGAAACAACTGGATGGCTATTGTGTAATCTCATAAGGGGAAAAAGTTCATCATGTTTCCACACATGGTCCTTATGACTCCAGAAGGAAGTAGCCAGAATCTCTTTATGTTTCATTCCATGGAGAATCCTTATCTCAAAATTCACACATCCATATTAAGGAGACATAGGTGAACAGACACAAATGCAATGTAACTTTTTGTTGTTGTTTTTTAACATGAATCCTTTATGGTCAAGAAGGACCTGCATAGGCCACTTTAAAGGGCTAGATACTGTTGTAGTCCTGTGTTACCTTTGCAATACAGTACCAATGCAGTTGAAACACTACATAGTCTCCTAAATGTCTGTCTGTAATGGTTTGAATTCTAGGATGAACTTTTTGTCAGGTGAACCACACTCTACTCATTTCACGTTGAATAATCAAGCGATATGAGCTTTACATTTCATCTAATTAACACAAGACATGCCATTTTCTTGATCTGCAGGAGGCAACATGGTGTTGTTAGAGAATGACTTTTAATTGAATATGTGATTCTAACATCAGTTCAGGAGTACAGTTATTTATCTCCTTCCGATGGTTCCAGCACCACTACTACGGTTTAGGTTACGGCTGAGTTGAGGGAAATGAACTGTAGGGGTTCTGGATGTAGGACCATAGAGGCCGAGATTTCTTGCTGCTGCCGACTTCCTTGGCTGCTTGACACTTGGGAATGGGGAAAAGACCTGCTGTTTCAGAGTGATGGTGCCATTGGACTGGAATGCTGGGGTAGAGGGGGAGGATGTCATATGCGACCCAGACGATGAGGAGAGAGAAGAAAGTGAGGGAGTTGAGGGAGAGGACGTTTTGTAAAAAGCTGAGGATTCTGGAAGAGGGAGAGAGAAGAGGTCATTGGCTGAAGTGGATGACGGGAGGCCGGATGTAGAGCTTGGTGTCGGGGTGGGTAATGGTGTTGGAGAGGACGAGCAGGACAATTCCAGAGAAGTTGATGTAGGGACTGGTGATGTGGACGGACTCATGGTGGAGGGTGAGGAAGAAGGGATGTTGAGGGAGTGGCTGGGTGGAGGTAAAGCAATGGAGGAAAAGTGTCTGTCAGAGGCAGTGCTTCTTTCTGAACCTGAGGAATCAGAATCTTTGTGCCGGTTTGAGGCTGGCGGAGGAGGAAGAAGAGGGACTTTGGGTTCAGGTTTGGACTCTGGTAAAGTGTGATGTGCATCTGTGTTGTTGATGGAGGTCAGATTTGTTTGGTTCTCTAGATCCAGGGAGTCCAGTTGCACAACTACCTCAGCAACTTCTGCATCATTTATCCCATCAGCAACCTGCGGAGCCTCTTCACAGCCTGACCCTGCACCCGATGGATCTGTAGATGGAGGCTCAGAGAATTCACTTTCGCATTTCTGCTCCTCATCATCTTTATCTTCTTTGAACTTTCTCTCTTCACCCTCCAATCCTGCTGATTCTGCGTCTTCCTCCTCATCTTCCCTTTCCTCCGAGTCTCCGAACCCCAGCTGTGCTCGGGCTCTGGCAATATTCCTTCGATGCACCCGGACATGAGCACGCCAGGGCGACCCCATGCCTCCTCCAGGGCTGCCAGGAGACGCAGTGCAGTTGTAAGGAGTTGATCCGCAGCGCTGCCTGCCCGGAGAGCCCTGATTCTGGGACAGAGAAGCAGGTCGAGACCCGGGGAGTGTTGACATGTTAGTGGATGCGAGTCTTGAGCTTCCACCGCATTGTTTGCGACCCAGAAGGAGGTGGTTGATTACTGTGCTGGACGGGTTGAGCTGGGAGGGCAGCACTCGGGTGGCGGGGCACTTGTCTAGGGGGGAAGGTTACAGGAAAGACACAAAAATACATTAAAACAGGCTTACAAAGAGACGCCAGCTCCAGATGTATGAGATGCATGTTTGATGAGTGCAGCTGAATTTTTCTACACAGATTTTTGCTCAATAGTGTGATTTGTCTAAAAGAATTGTCAAAAAGAACCCTAATATATGAAACTTGAAATAATGTGATTCTGATAGATTTAAACTATTATATTTAAGCATTTTTTGCATTTGCATTTAAACTACATTTAAGTTTAATTTTTAATCATGCAGATGCAACAGCTTGGTTTCATTTAGGAAATGAGTCAGCTCTTCAGGGCATCAGACACCAGAGGGCACCAAAGTGTTCTAGCATCAGTTTTGTGTCTTTTCTCCTCTTAAGGATTTATCCACTAGGCCTCTCACAGAATGAATCTTGTAGTATTTTGGATTACAAGCCAAGTGCATTACAAAACATGTACAGTAATGCACAGTATGTTGTTCTTTTTTCAATATGCAGAAGAGCTTTACTGAGATTTTTTTCTTGGTGATGATTAGTGTCAAAGCAGAAGGGTGAGTGTATTTAAATTTGTGGACAGATGTTTGAATCTGAAATAGAAAAACAACATTCAATCGCACAGTAATACTGTTATACAAGCCTCACAGATCATATGTTAAGGATTGAGAGCGGCAACGACCAGAGGTTAGTAATAGAAAGCCAGAAACAGCAATCATTTTAAAATCAAATGAACTGATGGAGACATCTGTCACTGCTGAAGATATGCTCTGTGTTTATTTACGGGAATCATTGGTGCATTCAAAGCACACAGTATTTTGGCTTTATTATCATTGGGAATGTGTTAAAATTTAGATAGCTGAAAACCTTATGGGTTTCCTGTGTAGAGCAGCCAACACAAATTTAACAAAACTGTTTCTTTAAATCAAATTATATATCTAATGGACACATGTTCAGTAGTGGCAGGTTTCTCCTAATTTATATATAGAGTATAACAGGTTTATTGACTTTAATTCTGCATGAACCACCTGAATATAGAAAACAAAACCATCACCAGTTGACAATATTACCAATACCAAACCAGCTCCAAAGTAGTCTACCATCCACCTTTAATCATTTGAATCCAAATTAAATTTCCTCAAATCAGCCCAGGAGTGCCCAAATTCAAGAAAGCCCTTTTGTTTAGACACCAGTACCATCATCGTGGTGGTTAGTACTGTCGCTGAGTTCGTCTGGATGCTCCTTAGGAACCCCGGGACTTGTGGTCATTTCAGTTTCAGGTCCTGTGAGTCACACATCATTGTCAAACATCCAACTTTTCAATTACGCTGTTTGTAATTCTGTCACACCACTGAGGAAGCATCGTCTCATCAGTGTTTGTTTTTCTGTGGTAGTGCTATGATATGATATGATATGGTCACAGTTTTGTTTGCAGAAGAGCGAGCTCTGCCTGAACTGGTTTTTGTGTTTTAATAGACTTGGATGTAAACTGCCACTGAAGGCAAACAGCACGCTAGTGTTAAGGCAAGTATGAGCAAGTATTCTGTAAAGAAGCTACGGTTTATTTATCCAACAGAAGCAGGTTAGATCATCATGTAAGCCCTGGTCATCAAGCAACAGCCATTGACATGATGTAGATTAAACCTTTACCACAGGGGTGGAGCAGAGATGTTAAAAGTGCGGGTGTTCTGATGCTAGTATATTACCACCCTCTAGCAAATCAACACATTCTGTTTTATTTAATGTCCAATAACTAATGTTAGCTGACACATTATACAACAAGACAAAGTTACAAAAGATAATTAGACACTAACTTTATGAACATCCATTGTGAGTAACCCAGTTATCTCTCAAAACGAGATTCAAAACTACTCTTTGTGATGCTTTTATTTTGCTTTTCTTATTGCCTTATGCCTCGGTCTCTTTATTTCCGGTCTTCATATATAATGTGCTTTTATTTTGGAAAAACTGCAAAGGGACTTCGGCTACGGGAGTAAATAAATACAGCTAAAAGAACAACCAATAGGAAAAAAGACACGCCTGCTTTACCACCACAAAAAGGCAGCCATCACTTCTCCGCCCCTCACCTGTGCGGATGTAGAGCTGCATGGCCTGCTGCTGCTGCCGCCTCTTGATGCGCGTGTATTGCTTCTTCAGGGCGTAGATGTCTGTGCTCATCCTCTCCATCATCATGCTGTTGATCGCTGCTTGATGCTCTGCCCTGGCCCCTCCTCCTCCTCCTCCTCCCCCACCTCCTGCCCGGGCTCAGCTCTGCGATGTTCCCTTGCTCCGATCGCTGGTCTGCAAATTGAAAAACAACAACATACTGATCAGATCTTGTGTTGGGTTTATTTATCCCAACATTAAAATCCCTTTTGTTTGCTACTTGTTTATCTGAATTTTTTTGTTGTTTACTTGGTTATTCCGAGAAAACTGAGTCACTCCTTCCTGTTTGTTTTTCCTTTGATGAGGTTGGAAAAGAAAACAGGCTTTGAGGACAGGGTAAAGTGTGTTTGACATTTACTTCACTCAATTTCTGTTTTCTCTTTACCCTTAAAGAGAAAGGTCAGTGTATTTTATCCTCCTTTTTTTTTTTCAACAGCAGGCCGGCCTTCCTTTGTGCTACAAATCCAGGTCAAATTGGTTTGTGATGTGTTCTACTTATGAGGTTAAATGAAGCCCTTCATTTCTCTTGAAACCTCTCTGGAGAACCAGACTTCAGATCTTAAGCGATGTTTTTTTTTAATCTAAATCCTTCAGGCTGTTTGTATTTTTTAACATCTTTGACATAGCCGTTGAACTAGCAGGAAGTGGGGGATTTGTCTGGAGGAAACAGATCAGAGACGACGGTTTGTAATTGGAGTCAAATTGAGGTCAGGACAGGAGGATTTTGGGTGCGGCAATTTGTCTTGATCTACTTGGCTGATGTCTGTGTAAACTCTCCAGTGGGTTGCAGTTTTTAGAAAGCCTAAAGAGAGAGATTAATGAAGCCGCACTGACCTTTGATATGTTTCTGGTAGCGCTGCAGCTCGGGGGCCAGCAGGCCACCCAGGGGACCCAGGCAACCGAGCGCCGTCACCATTGAGTCTTCGTCATCCATGTCGGCATCGTCGTCGCTCTCCCAGCTGCCCAGACCGCCACTGGAATGAGAAAATAACATCGTCAGACCATCACTGCCACCAGAACAAATTTAACACACCTCCTTCTAGATCAAATTTGGACACAAATTAAGTAATTCTCTGAAGATTTCCTAAATTATACTTTTATTTCATGTATACTGATGATTTTAACATTTAAATTTAATAAGTCTGACCATCAAAACAAAACCATCTTCAATAATGGATTAAATTAAGGGTGTAGGGACTGGTTTTAAGACATTAAAACGATAATCAGCATGTTGAGAGATTTTAAATATTAAAGTGTCTTAGACTTGTAAAGAGTATTGACCAACCTGCCGTTGGATTTGACCGAGGTCGGGAAAGGAGTGATGTTGTAGGTGTACTTCTCTCTCAACTCAGCCAGCTGAGGGAACGGAAACACGGCGATGGAGTAAACCTCCTGAGGAACAAAGAGGGGAGAGGGAAAGGCGGTAAACGATTAATAAATAAACATTTTTTAACATGATATTGAAGAACTGTACACGGTTTGTTGTTTCCGTACCTGCATGAGTTCGGTGGGATCGATGAGGTTGTGCTCCAGCATCTCCTGAGTGAGACAACCCATCGTGCTGTAGAACTCGTCGGCTGTGTGACAGTACTCGATCCTCCTGGACGCAGACAGAGACGGAGGAAGAGAAACAGTGTGTATGAGATGAGGACCAAGGAGCAGACAAGAAAAACAGAGAGAAGAACCCAGAGGACCAGACGACAAACAAAAACAGAAAAAAAAAAACCTGATATTGTCTATTGCTGCCAAAATCCATATTTCTGTAACTGATGTTGTTGCACTCACTCTCCCAGTCTCTCCCAGATGGCGAGGGCGACTCTGAACAGCACCTCTGAACCCTCGAAGAACACCGAGTCCCAGATCTTCAGGACGGTGGGCGCAGGCAGGCAGGTGGCGAACATGGTGAGGAACCACTGCATGGTGAACACGTTGGTCAGCGGAGGCTCGTAGCTGCCTGAGAGAACACACACACACATCACAGGTCTAGATTTATGACTTTCACCCTTTAAATTCAGATTTTTGTTTTTATATCGCTCTGATCTCTGTTTGTTAACGATTTTTTTATGACTGTTTGTCTAAATGAAATGCAGAGATCTGTACCTCCGGCCTCTCGGTTTGCAGCTTTCTGGAGATGGTGGAGATGCTGGGAGAGTCGGGGCAGCTTTAGACGCAGCAGGTCTCTGAACACGGCCATGTCCACTAAAGAGAGAGTTAAATATACACAGTACATAAAGACACGTTAGTTAGAGATTCAACATGACAGTGACCTGTTACCGGCCTTTAAGAAGCATTCTTGCACAAAAAATAACTGATGTTTAGCAGAAATGTTGTGGATTTAGATTCTGTTGATCTACTAATGCCTTTCCTCTTCAGTGTCTTAAAACAGATTGATCTGTTTCCAATGTATCTGCAGCATTTAAATCACTAATCAACTTTAAATCAAGGCAAGTTTATTTATGTCGCACATTTCAACAACAAGGCAATTCAAAGTGCTTCACAAAAGACATCAAAAGCATCATGACAGAGGAAAGAAAAGAAACATTAAAATAGAATATTTAAAAAATCATTGAAATTATTAAATCTGAAAATACGTTCAAATATAAAATAATTCAAATGAAATTACTTGAAATAAATAAATTAAAAATATAAAAAGAGTTAAAAGTTACAGTGCAGAGTTAAAGTTTAAAATCTTATTCAAATTGTTTAATGAAAGGCAGCTGAAAGCTGGTATTGTCTCTTCTTTTTCACCTCCTATTAAGTATGAAATCAATCACAGAGTGTCTTTGTGTCTTTTGTTTTTACCTGACAAAGCTCGCAGGTTGTTGGCAAAATAACTCTCTGGTAGCACTTTGTCAATCAGATAGATCATCACCTGGAAGTAAAGGAAACAGAAAAGAGAACAGTTTCAGATTTATGTCCGTAATCATATTCAACATAGAATATCTCTCTCTCTCTCTCTCTCTCTCTCTCTCTCTCTCTCTCTCTCTCTCTCTCTCTCTCTCTCTCTCTCTCTCTCCTCTCTCTCTCTCTCTCTCTCTCTCTCTCTCTCTCTCTCTCTCTCTCCTCTCTCTCTCTCTCTCTCTCTCTCTCTCTCTCTCTCTCTCTCTCTCTCTCTCTCTCTCTCTCTCTCTCTCTCTCTCTCTCTCTCTCTCTCTCTCTCTCTCTCTCTCTCTCTCTCTCTCTCTCTCCTCAGCAGAATGTTTAAAATAATTATTCCAGTGTACCTTAAGTGCATCGCTCTCATCGCCCTCAGTAAACTTCCAGGATAAGTGCAGCCAGCACGTTGAATCCTTGGCAGTATCCCACAGATTTATTCCAGCGGGCGTACGCAAGCAAACACCCTCTTCAGCACCACCCTGTCCTGCTCCCCCTCCTGGCCACAGTAAGAACTGCAGCCCGTCCTGTGCAGGTCCTAGACGACACAAAAAATGCAAAAAGTGTGAGTGTTTTTTTTTTTTTTTTTTTTAACGGAATATTTTGTGGATGAATGAATTGAAGCTGTTAGGACAGAACACAGTGACCTGAAGAGAAATAGAGCAGACAGTGTTTGGACTTTGCTCTGCTGGTTGAAATCTCTGAGTCATGGAGGAATTTAAAAAAAAAGAGCTCAAGTGTTTCCATGATGCAGTCATCCCGTTCTCTGACGCACACGAACAAACATCCTCTCCCGGAACATTTATCTCCACAGTCACAACGACATTATCCTATTAATGCAGAGGCTCATTTCAAAACTCACATATAGTGTTACAATGCAGGATGTCATCGTAAACGTGGGCAACCATTGGCTGAAAATCCTTTAAAGATGTGTTTACACAGGAGAACAGCACAGAGAATGGCTGACTAAATAACACACAATGCAGAAAGACATTCATCTTAGTCCCCCACCCCTAAACCTCTCACAATACCACGTGGTTACCTTGACGATTTGGATGCGAGGGAGTCGTCGTCCGGGTTGCTGCGCTCATTAAAGGCGAAACGAAGCGTCTTGTCCCAGTCGATGGAGATACTGTGGAGGTACTGGTCTGCTAGAGTCAGCCAAACCTGCACACACAGACAACAGACACAGATTTAAAAAACACATGAATCATGAGCTGATATCAACAAGTGAAATTGAAAAATTAGATACCCAGTCCTTTTTTAAGCATGGTCCCCCATAGATGATTTAACAGCCATATGAGTAATATTCTCATGCTGCAGGTGTTAGCGCTGTTGCCTCATAACGAGGAGGTTCCTGGTTTGAATCCCCGTCAGACAGGAACTTTCTCTGTTTTTGTATTTTCTCCTAGAACATGTGGGTTCTCTCGGGGTGCTCCGGCTTCCTCCCTCATGCTCGTTAGATTAACTGGAGACTCTAAATTGGCCAGTAGGTGTGAATGTGAGTGTGGCTGGTTGTCTGTCTCTATGTCAGCCCTGTGATTGGCTGGCTATGAGTCAAGGTGATCCAGCCCCGGTGACCCCAAAGCAGAAGCACTATAGATAATGGATGGATGGATAATATTCTCTTGTTTTCTTGTGAGAGTGATTCATGTTGTTTTGCAAGTTCAGGAGACAAATTAGAGATGTTGTTGTTCGATCTCCTCGGTCAAGATGAAAGTAAACGCTGCCGTTTCCTCTCTCTCTCTCTCTCTCTCTCTCTCTCTCTCTCCCTCTCCCTCTCTCTCTCCCTCTCCCTCTCCCTCTCCCTCTCTCTCTCTCTCTCTCTCTCTCTCTCTCTCCCTCTCCCTCTCCCTCTCCCTCTCCCTCTCCCTCTCCCTCTCTCTCCCTCTCTCCCTCTCTCCCTGAGAGATAAATGTATGAGGATGTAAGATGAACGGCGTGCTGTGGACAAAGTGCTTCTGCATGTTGTTCTCTCAGACCGCACTGGTTCACTCAAGACCTTTGATCTTTACTCGCAGGTCAACGATGATGATGTTTTTTTTTTTCATAGTAACACAACTGGGACGTCACTAATCGTCACCTACTTATCGTTGCCATGGAAACACTGGACGTTACATCAAAGACTGCTACATAAGGAAGCTACGTAATGTTACATACCCTCTTCCTCCATTCCTTCGGGACCCCTGTCGGGAGTCTGGCCACTGCTTTGAGGGCATCGTACCACTGCAGGGAACAAACACACACACACACAAACACACACACAAACATACACACACACACACACACACACAGCTTTATTAACTCTTCTAATTAGCCGACACATTACCACTGAGGCTGAGGCATATTGAGCAATGTAGCATCAACTCTGAATGTCTTAAAACTATCATTTAACTGATGACAGCAGAGAGAAAAACAATACTTTGCATTATGAATACACTCTCACATTAAAACACTGAAGAGTCTGAACACATATTCACACTGCATTACAGTTAAAAGTATAAAATAATAAAGTGTAATATTTACCTGCTGGAATCCATTCTTCCCCAGCGATGGTTCGATGGTGAACTTCAGTCTTGTGTCAACTCCTAAAAGCAAACAGAGACACCTGGTCAGACTCATGCGGACGCAGATCTAGGCCACTTTCATTGTTCTAGTCCTGGAGGCTTTCCATTACGCAATGACCCCTGTTTTACTGCAGTTTGTTTAGCGGACACTTTGCGCTCTTCCACATGACACGGATACAAAGCAGGAGAGTTTCCTGATAGCAGAAACAAACAGTGAACGTGACACATGGAGACGGGTAGATGTGAACAGGTGATGGACTACAGGCAGCCAAGACACACACTGCTGCAGATTTTCACAGTTTAATAATTGAACTCTGTGACCTCTAAGAAGGCTGGATGTAGAGCAGATGATGAATGAATGTATGAATCAGTCACTCACAGTTACAATCATTTGGTTCAAACTTGTAAAATATCAGGATTTGTTGCTTTTCATTGGTAACTGGGAGAGTAAATGTCAAGTAACGAAGTACAAATACTTTGTTACCTTAAGTAGAAATTTTGGGTATCTATAATTTACTGCAGTAATTACTTTTCAGCTGACTTTTTACTTCTACTTCTTACATTTTCACACAATTATCTGTACTTTCTACTCCTTACATTTTAAAAATAGCCTCGTTACTCCTATTTCATTTCGTCTTGTCATCGTTCAAAAAAAAACAAAGACCTATCCAGATAAATCGCGCCATCCGGATAGAGTGAATTTGATTGTGGTTGGATGAGAAGTAGAAACATATATCATTCCATTACGTTGTGGCGAGGCCTAAGCTTTTGTCCTTAATGGCATTTTCCCCCCTTACATTACTTTTACTTTTATACTTTAAGTCGTTTTGAAACCAGTACTTTTACACTTTGAGTAAAACGCTTGAGTTGATACTTTAACTTCTACAAGTCTTTTTAAAACCCTAGTATCTATACTTCTATGTGAATACTTCTGACACCTCTGAGAGAACTTCTTGGTTTCTGAATGTTTATCAGACAAAGTGAAGATGTAAAATTCGGCATTCTTGACATTTTTACATTTTACAAAAACGTTAGCAGACCACATGTCATGTTGTAGTTTATAATAAAACCCCTTCAGGAGAAATATCTAGTGCATTGCCCCTTCTCTAAAAACATAACTTGGACTAGTTTAAAGATGCTTCAAAGAGAAGGGACAGGCTGGAGACTTTTTACAGAAATCAAAAGATCTGTTTAAAAAAAACTACAAATCGATCGAGCTAAACACCAGAAGTAAGGTTTTGACCCCTGCACCAAGCACCCCAAGAGAAATGCACACTTTGTATTGAAAACCATGTTGTATCAAGGAAAATATACTTTGTCATGCTGGTAGTTTTCACATTTAAACATCGATTCTTTTGAACGGAGTCTGGTTACGTTACGCGGAAGTGTCGCTGTCCATTTCCGCGTGGTGCTGAATCCGCGTTTCAATCTTCTTAAAGCTTCTCTTTAAATCGTTTAAAATCCATTTGCCCACACCAAACCAACATCTTAAATGATTTTTCTAAACCCCCTCGCCCCCCGTCCTGCAGACAAAACGGAAATGAAAGTTTCGACGTGCAGGTCGTGACATGTCTCGGCTCGGGGCCAACAGCTCAGCCAGCGGCCATGTTTCTCCCTTTCCCCTCTCTCTCTCTCTCTCTCTCTCTCTGGAGGATCGACCAGAGAGAGAGAGAGAGAGAGAGAGAGAGAGAGAGAGAGGCTGCCGAATTAACTAAAAGTACGAGTAACATCGTTTTCACCTCCAACAAAAGTCCCTGTCCCGGGATAAAATGTGTGATCAACCTGTTTGCTCCGCCTCTGTCGTTTTGTCCTGCGCCATTCTCCCGATTTACTCTGCGTGCGTTTTTTCCTGTCAGATCTTTGGGAGAGGATTAACAGTGAAAACCCTCCTCCTCCTCCTCCTCCTGTCACAGATTACACCGACACAACTGACACACAGCCCATCT
Source organism: Labrus bergylta (assembly GCF_963930695.1). NCBI lineage: Eukaryota > Metazoa > Chordata > Actinopteri > Labriformes > Labridae > Labrus > Labrus bergylta. The sequence goes on from NC_089217.1 coordinate 2,966,997, forward strand.
GAGGACCGAGACATCAGAGACAGGGGGCAGAGGGTTCACTCTCTTATAATAAACGAGATTTTAAATGAAGTCAAATTAAGTCAGGTGGAGGATGTGTAGAGAGTACATGGAGGAGGGAGGAGTGGAGGGAAGCTGATAGAAAGAGCAGGAGAAAGGGGAAGTAATAAATAAAAGGGGTGAGAGAGAGAGAAAGAATCCAGCAAGGAGCGATGGCAGTTTTAGTTATATTGGCAGGAAGAAAAACAAAACATTTAAAAAAACCTACAACATTTTTTGGGACCATAAAATGGTTTTTGAAACGTGTGCGCTCTTTTGCTTGGCCAAAAATTACCTTTGAAAAATAACACACCGCTCTACCCAATCACAATTGAGCAGTCTGTGTTAACTTTTTTAAATTTGGTTGATTTTGATATTTGCCATTTTTGTACAAAGAATTGAAGGTTGTTTTTTTAAAGTGGGGTCCCCACCCGAGCCTGATGAAATATAGGGGTCCTTGAAATGGAGAAGTTTGGGATCCCTTAATCTATAGAGCTCTTGTTTGTAATATCTGGGTTAAAGGTCCTTACTCATTTGATCACAGAGTTACCAAACACATGAACAAAACACAAACAGCACTGGATGTTATCTGACTCCAAAGAGATTTTCTGTATTTCTTTAAATTACTTTCCAGAAGTGAAGAAGTATTGAGCGTCATCTGATCCTACCTCACATGTTCGGTGAGAGTGATACATGATTAAATAACAGAAACCCAGCCTGCACCTTTAATCGCCCTGTGTGCTCTCATGATTTGATTTAAACTCAGTGGAGAAGTTTTACCATCAGGTTTAATTCTCTCTATCTGTTGGAAATGAATTCATGTGACACTCTTATGGAAACTGGATGGTTTTGTTACAGCTAATAAGTTAGATCCATTAAAGTGTTTGTGACGAGGCAAAAGAGAGTCATTTATCAGTTGGTGAATTTGTTTTTAAACTGATGAAACACCGTGTGTCTCATATGTGGTACCTTAAAAAAAATTTTTGTATTGAGCTACAATTTGAAATGTCTCCATGTGTTTGTACGGGGTATTTTATGTACAGCATGCATGCAAACCATCTTACTAACCTATCTTATTATTTCTCATTAATTTCTTCCATACTTTGTCTTTACATTTCCATTCATTTTTGTAAGTATTAGTATTCACAATAAATTAAACAAAGATTATAAAAATGTAATTTTTTCTATAATAGGTATTAAAAAATGTAAATGTACGTTTAATTTTGTAGCCATGTAGTTCCCTTTACTTTAAAAAAATGTACCTGACACTGAGCTCAAATCAAGCTGACACCTGATGTACATTGATTATAAATGTTATAGATCATTCTTATTATCTAATACAATTGTTTTGACAGCCCAAATGCGTCAATATGGGAAAGAAATACTTAAAATATCACTTTTTGTTCTTAATTTTGTGCATAATGGTACATAAAGTAGCAGAATTTAATGAGACAAAGTGTCAATAAAATCAGGTCTCTTAGGCAGTGAAAAAAAGGGGGAAAAGAGAGTATGAAGGATGACATCTGCATGAGAGCAGCTACAGATTTGAAAGGCATGGCCCTACATGACCCTGCGCTTACATGCAGTATATTGCCGAGTTTTCTCTGCACTTCATTTCCTACAATAAACCGCCATGATCCGGACCTGCAATGCTCTCACGGCTCACCTGGCTCCAAGGTGCAGAGCAGCCGCGGTGCACTCCGGGATATCCCGTTCCGTTTCTTCAGGACGTTGCTGATGATGTTACCGACCCCTCCCGCGCTCTGCTGCCGCTGCCTGGCGCCCGCCCTCGGCCTCCTGCCGGCGGAGTAGAGCCGCTCCTGCCTCATCCGGAACCGGAGCGTTCAATCAGCTCATCTGCCTGGTCCCCCGCACGAATATAAAACCTCCTTTATGTCCTCTTTTGTGCTGATTAATTCATCCTGATATCCAGAGAAGCAGCTGTTCTTCCAAAGGTTTTTACCTCCAAGGCGTTATAATCGATTACTCTGATTACCGCGTTTTCAATCGCTTCCGCTTTTCGCTTGTGGTTTCGTTTTATTCCCCGAAAGATCCACGGACCTTTAACTCATCACTCAGCGGAGCAGCAGAAAGGAAGCGACTCAAATATCTGAATAAAATATGGGTTAGAAGTGTCTAAAAACAGCCCATCGCTCTGTGGTTTGTGCAGCTTGTACCCGGCAGTGCTGCTGCTGCTGCTCCTCCTGCTGCTGATGCTGCACACCTCCTCATCCTCCTCCGATCTGACGTCACCAGGAGGAGGTGCAAGGATGGAGGGATGCGGTAGGATGGAGAGACACGCGGGGAGGAGACAGAGAGGATGAGGTAATGGAGGACAGAGGAGCAAAGCGTGAATAAAGAGAGCAGAGGTGGGTGTTGTTTTTTTTGTTTGTTTCATTAACCCAGATTGAGAGGGGAAGTGAGGCGGAGAGAAATGAAGCAAAGGGTGGCAAGAAAAGATTTATTTTTTGCATCAGCAGCATCATGAAAAAAAAAAAAGAAGGTTGTGCAATATGTGATGAAGAACAAATCAACTCATAAACCCCGTGAAGCAAAATGACTGATAACCACATGAATCAATCACGTCAGCGACCTTTTTCTCTGCGGGGAGTTTCATCCAGGTAAAATAAATCATCTACTTGTGATGTCACAGTGGGATTCTGGTAAAAAAAAAAAAAAAAAAATGTTGCTGCAACTCAAGAACAGTTAATACTTAACCTCTATGCTCTCCTCAAGATTCAAATCTGCAAACTACTTCATGCTAACTTCTCAGAAACACAGATTGCACGGTCAACTTCCTTATCGAGACGTTTGCAAACAAGAGACTTATCAACAAAAATGACGTTTGTGATCTGAAGTCGATGATGCACGTCCGCTTTAAGTGCTTCCTGGATGGAGAGTGAATGACTCTCTGAATCAATACGAGCAAACAGTGAAGATGACGATTAGAGGAAATGATCTGTGTTCACCTGTGGGCACCGCGGTAAACTTACAATTCTACAATTCACTTAGCAGACGCTTTTATCTGAAGCGACGTACATCAGAGAGTAAGAACAACACAAGCAAGGATCTAGAAAAAAGGGAACAATGTCAGTAAGAGCAAACGATCAGCTTTGAGTCTGATTGGACACACAGGTGCTGACAGGAAGTGACCAGAGGCAAAGCACAACATTGAGGGCAGTTCTTGAGAGCTCTAATCAGTATAGAAACCATCTTATAAGTCGTCGTTATCAAACAAAAACCATCGTCATTACCATCATCATCATCAATAATATGGAGACCATCATCATTAAGTTAGTAGGTATTCATGAAAGAGCTGGGTCTTTAGCTTTTTCTTAAAGGTGCAGAGGGACTCCACAGATCACATGGAGTTTGGAAGTTCATTCCACCACCGGGGGACGACAGAGTCTAGTCAGCGTCTTGTCTCTTCATTCTTTAACATATCTATCTCTAAATCACGTCAGGATGTTAAAATATTCACATCACTCAACACTGGAAAGTTAGTGTTTACACTGGCATTTGCACAGCCGATGACGGATGTAGATGGTTTTAAATTCCCGTGTAAAATGCCACCTGCAGACAGAAGCATGGTGTCTGAGACAAAGACTGGCTGTACTGGAAATATGAACACAACTCGTCTCTACCTCCAACAAGGACAAACACTTCCATTGTTGTTCAGTCCTGCTGAACGCTAACGAGTTATAACGATAAAAAAAAAAAATCAGACTTACAAACAAGAAGATCTAAATGACTTCAGTTGTGTTTAACCTTTTTCTTCACATGTCAAAAGAGATGATGTCGCCGTGAAGGAATCCCCCCCTGCTGTGATTCAGGATGGTGTTTATATCGCACCACCGGAATAAGATCTATAATCTCTACCCTGGAGACATTAATTATGTTTTTTTATGCTCCTAAACGTCTCATAACAGAAGAGTCACATACAGGATTCTGTTTTTTGACAGTGCAAACATGATTCTTCAATAATCATGCGCTTTGGGCTTAAACAGTTTATAATGTAAATATGAGAGTGATTTTCAGACTGCATGATGTGATGTGACGACTCTGGACATGTTCAAATATTCAAGTTTTTATTGGGTGTTTTTTCTGATTTATTGAATAACTTCTCCACACAACACCGCACTGGATTAGAAAAATGTGTTTTAAGAGGGATCAAAATGTGCTTTTCGAAAAGTTTGATGTCTTAAAAAACGATATCAGATGTGTCTCAAAGCAGTTTTTTGATGTTCTCTACAAACCAAAACTATTTATTGAAAGGAGAAGATATTTCTAGGGATGTCAGTTAAACATATTAGTAATGTTTTGATATGTTGGCTCTGGATGTCAATCAAATAATATGTTCAAGCTGTAATACAGAGGCCACCACTAGGCGGCGCTGTTTGGCATGGTGATGTAGAAAATGGAGATGAAAATGTATGCAGGCTGCGTCAGGTTTCATAAAGTGGAAGCGCATTCAGAACAGGAATGTGGACGTTAACCTGCAAGGACTGAAGGCTGGCTTGTAAATTCATTGTGCTCAAATTTGACTGTTTTCTGAGGGGTTTTCTTACCTTTAGAGTAGAATGTTCAAATTAATTTATACTTCATTAAATCAATTTTAAATGAGTTTAAATGAGTCGGGAACGTCCCTACATCACCACAAACATGCTAAATGTTTTCCAGTCTTTTGTCTTTTCCCAGCACTAAAGCAAAAGAAGAAATGTGTTTCCTTACGTCGTTTCTGTGACACCGCCTGAAGACAAGCCGTGATGACGTCGTAGTTTTTCTGCATCTTGTGAAAGAGGCGGTCGCGTCTCTTCAGCTGACGGAGCAGCTTGGCCGACTGCAGACCTGTGCGGTACTTCACCTCCTGGATGATCGACTGCAGCTCTTCTGGGGCTGTAAACAAAAAAATATATAGAAACGTCCAAGTTAGATAAAAGGTTGCAGGGTGCAGGATAGCCTATAGCGGTTATGTTGCATGCCCCATGTACAGAGGCTGGAGTCGTCGTCGTCTCAGCGGCCGGGGGTTCAAATCTGACCTTTGCAATCCCACCAATAGAGTTGGTGAAAATTTATAAATTTTTACCCCAGATTCAGCAGCAAAGGGCGGCAAGCTGTCAAGTTTCGTGACCTCAAAAGCAATAACAAGCGCAGAGGTAGTTTCCATGATAAATGTCATATTTATCGGTTTGGTTGGTCACAGTGTCACAGCACAGAGAGGTTTCATTATTTCAGTTTGCACTCTGACTAAAGGTACTGATGTAGTTTGAAATACCATGTGACATCTTGCACTTCACCGTCAGATCAGAATATCACGCTCATTAGTCTGTTTCCAAGCTGCAGGCTAAGAACAAATGAAAACCAGAAGCCTCACACAAACACACTCCCATCTCATGTTCAACTAAAGGTGTTTCAAACCTATGACCAAAATAGACAACAAACCCGTGGAGCTGGATAATAAATTGTATATTTGTGTTCCATTCACTTACATTTTTAAAGGTGCACTATGTAGTTTTGGTAGAGAAATGTGAAAGTTGGAAAAATGTACAGATTTATGTCCATCATAACTCTAAACACAAACTGTCCTCAGAGGAAAATGTGCTCCCTGTGACAATGTTTGAAGATAAAATACTACGTGGGAAGTTATGGTGGTGGGCCAGGAACAGTATTGAAAAAGGTCATGACTTATACATTTAAGGATAATCCTAATAAAATGTATTTTCTTGTGATATTTTAAAATGAAGTAATTACAATCATGAGTACGCTTACATATACTCTAGATGTATAAAATATTTTCAGTGGTTACACCACTTGACATTTTTAGGTCCATTCAGTCTGACCTTTTTGAAAAAAACATGTAAATGTAATTTTAAATAACACAAAACCAACATGAATACAAATCTCACATCTTAATGAACCTGATGCGTGCTTTCAAATTGTGTTTTAAACTGGTCATCTGAACAACCCTAATTTGTCACTGACAAGAGAGATAATCACCGGTACAACTGACAGTATGCAGGAAGCAGAGCATATACTTGATTTCTGCTGTATTCATGTGTAAAAGGTCACACATTCTTCCTTTAAGGCAGAGGCAGACTACCAACTCCAACATCTTGCAGAAATGCTGCTTTTTTAAAGGAATCTGGTGGCTTCAAATAGAGAGCTGTATCAGCTGTTTCCCTCGTTCATTAAAGGTTCTGCCTCCTTCCTGTTATGATGCCAGACACTGAATAACATTTGAGCCTGTCTGCTGCAAAAAAAACAGCTATTTTAGAGGACATACATACTGTGATAATGTGCATAAACATTGCAGCCGTTCAGACCTGTTTTGTACCTGCAGGCTGAAGAAATCTCCCGCAGAAAGTGTTTGCACATGCTAGTCATCCAGGCCCAAAAAATAAGTGTAAACAAGGCCCCAGGTTTAAAAATATACAGCACATCCCCTTCCAACAAATGGATCTAAATGTCATCATAAGTTGGGGGATAATTCCTCATTAAAAACTGTTTAAAAACTGTTCTGTGAGGCGTTTTTCACACTGTTTCCTCTTCCTGAGTGTCGGCTCTGTCTGCATTGTTTAAGTTGACTGCGCCTCACAGTGTGATAAAGGGCAAACAGTGAAGTCGCAGACCTGAGCGGTGTTTACTGAAGGACTCCACTTTAACAGGAGGAAACAATGGGCAGCGTGGCAACTCACTGTAACGTGCCTTTGAAGACTCTGAGGCAACTGACTGCAGCACAATGTGAGGAGCGGTAAATATACTGTCAGCGCTCTTTTCAGCGTCTGTTTGTGCATGCATGGCAGGATTTGCATGCCGTGAGACGTTTACTGTCCATCCAGTTAGCTCCTACTGGTGTCTCGTGCTTGTAGGAATGTCAGCTATCATAAACTAAGAGTGAAAAAGACACTGAGCTCATCTCACGAAATGAATCCAATTGATTTCAGCTTTTATTAGATTTATCATTTGTTGTCTTCCTCCAAAGCTTGAGCGTACAAAAAAACTATTTAAAGTCGATTTATTGTATTTTCTACAAACGCAAACGCCCTCAACCTGACCTCATGGGCAGTAAAGGAATCAGATGGAGACGTGGCTGATGCACATTTTGTAGCTTCTTTACAGATAGAAGATAAAACTGAGTGTTTCTGCTTTGTTTTCCGCACATTCAGTCGTCATGGCAGGCCACTAACTTTAATATTTGCGCCACTGCTTTCTTCCTCATCTCAAGGAAGCCCAGTTTTACAAATATTAAACTGGGCTTGTTTACCCAAGATGCATCTCTTCACCAGGTAAACACAGTGGAGGATAGTGATGATGTTAAGACATCTCTTGACAAAACACCGCCTGAAGCATTGATAGTTGCATCATTGACGTAAATCAACACAAATGAATTAAACTAACAAACATGTTGGATCAACATCATGAATACTGGTGCTGATCTATTTCTTAACAGGTGGAATCTTATTTGAATAAGTAGTATGTATCCAGGACACAAGTGCAATTGTTATAATAAACTAGCAGCATTTACATGAATGTGCTTTTGGGATTTTAATCTGTTAATTAAATAAAGAATTGTCCGTGTTTTGCAGTAATGTGGATGATATCAGAAAAAGTCCCAATATAACTAGATTTAATGTAAGATAATCAATTGGTACTCAGTTTGATTTAGCCCAGGAGTGGGCAACTGGCGGCCCCCCCATCAACCCTCAATGTGGCCCTCAGGTCAATTAATTGGAAACATGAAGAAAAACATGACAAAATCTGCCATGAAATCATGAAAACCTGAAATATGTCCATACAAATATTTGATCACTGGTATATGTTGAGTTCAATTTGAGACATAATTGACTGTTATCGTTTTTGTATCCTACAATTTGGCCCTCTGGCAGTGAGAATTAAATGAATGTGGCCCCTTGCTGTGACCAAAGTTGCCCATCCCTGATTTAGCCTGATATGAAGGAGCAATATGGAAGAACATAGAATTACTCCCAGAGCAGTAAGTTCCCGACCCCCCTCACCTTTCTGGGCCAGGTAATTCATCTGATGCCTCCTGGTGTGTTTCTGCTGGAGCTCCTGGAGGAAGTTGGACCCGGAGTTACTACGTCCCAGGAAGGCATCGGACCCGGACGCCTCGGTGGAGCTGTCCCAGCTGTCCACATTCCTCCTGCTGCCCCCGCTGTACGTCTCGTAGAGCTCCACCAGCAGGCAGTCCACTATGGAAGCCCTCGGACCGTTCCCCACGCCTCCTCCGTGGGACTCGGAGTCGCTGCTGTCCGCGGCCGTGCTGGTGCACCTTTGGGCGGCTGTGTCGGCGCCGAGCTGCCGCTGCTGAGCCAGAGGTGATGATGTGTCATTAGGGGACTCTGCGCGGATCGTCCACTGATGAAAGCCGGAGAAGTCATCCTGCAGGGAGGTGACAGAGTTGACGAAAACGCCGCTCTCTCCCTCGGAACAAACGCCACCGTCGCATATGTCAACTTCCAAAAGTTCATCCCCGTTTAAATGTTCTTCTGTCGCCATGTTTTTCAAGAGCAGTGAATTACCTGTAACTGTTTTCTAAGTGAGAAGTTTTAAAGTTTTCTCTGAGCGTCCACCTGGAGCTCTCCATTCCTCTCCTGAAGAAGGTGAAGTCTTGTCTGACAGCTTTTTTTTGTTTCCTTCCTGAAAGTTTCCGGATTCGATCATCCTGCCCCCCCCCCCCCCCCCCCCAAACCCCCCCTGACTGAACAATGGGCCGGCCCACGTCGTGAAAAACTTCCCAACGGCTGGCAAACTTTGTCCACAGGTCGAGCGACAGGTGCTGCAGTAGCCTTGACCAATCAGAGAGGAGTCAAAAGTATTCCGACCAATCAGCTTCCTCCTTTAAAGGCTATACTAGGAGGTCGTTTAAAATGTATAATTTGACTGTATTTAATACGGAAAACAATTATATAACATAAACAAAATAATAAACCTGCACTTACAGTGTCTTGTAAGGCATTTAAATCATTATTACTGAATCTTTTATCACATATTACACATTTTTATTGTCTCATTGTCCTATAGTAGCCTATCCAGGAAGGTTTCACACTCTTTTCAAAATGTGTTGGAAATGTTTGTTGATAATATTATAAAAACTTTGAAACACTGAGCGTGTCATTTTCATTTGATTCAAATTAGTAGAGAGTTTTTATTTCTTTTTTTTATTCCATTACACAGAAAAAGCCATCCAACTTAAATCTACAATTTCAATATATAGGCTACTATTGTACATACATTTTTTTCTAATCTTGTAGTCATTTTGTTGATATCCTTTTTATTTTCAACTTCTACTGTAAATGTGTTATTTTCTATTGTAATGTTATGTAAGGAGGCCCTAAGAAGACAAATAAAGTGACTCTAAGTGCTACAACTATTGTTGTCAGCCTTACATCTGTTATTAGTAATACAAATATTAAAGTCAATCTTAGAAGTGCTTAACTTCAACCTTTATAATTAACAAGATCAGTCCTCCATGTTTCATCGTCATCATTCATACAGTAACATTAATATTAGACTGATCAGTCTATTATCATACTTAGCTTTTACTACACATACTTTTACCATCATTACTGACACTGTAGCTATAAATCTTTTCGATTCCTTGTTGTTGCTGTTTGTGTCTCTCCTTCCACCTGCATCTCCCTCACAGCCCAACACAGGATCTGCAGATGTTTGTTCACCATGAGTCTGGTGCTGCTCAACCTTTCTGCCTCTGAAAGGAAAATGCAAACAGCAAAATACAAAAAAAATGCAGTAATAATTCATAAAACAAAAAAAACGTGAACACAATTAACACCGATTAATTTAGCTTGGTATTACAGTTATTTTCCATTTTTTTCTATTTTACTTAGAATAACAGTATTTTTTTGTTTATTAATTATTATTATTGTTGTTGTTATTATTAATAGGCTATTTATTTTTTATTTTTTTGCAACTTTTTGTTTATTGGGCAATCCAAACATAGTTCATTTCTTATATCATTATTCTTTTTTTATAATGTTATATAAAACAATAATAGAATGCATTAGGCTATTTTTAGTAGAATGACAGTAATGTTTTGTTTTTATTTATTATTATTGTTGTAGTTGTGGTTGTTATTATTATTAATAGGTTATTTTTAGTAGAATAACAGTTGTGTTTTGTTTATTATTTATTTTTTATTTTTTTGTGGTTGTTATTATTATTAAAAGGCTATTTTTAGTAGAATAACAGTTGTGTTTTGTTTGTTATTTATTTTTTATTTTTTTGTGGTTGTTATTATTATTAAAAGGCTATTTTTAGTAGAATAACAGGTGTGTTTTGTCATTAGTCATGCAGGGGGCGTGACGTCTCTGGATCAGCTGACTCGGACTTCCGGGGGCCGATCAGCGCATGACCACGAAACAAGGAAGTGTTGTCTCAAACAGGGCCGAGTCTGTTCTTGTGTGTGTTTTTTTTTTCCACTCAGAAGAGACTGACAACATTTCACGCTCTTAAAAAGACTCCGGAGCTGCAGGAAGAGGCGGAAAGCTTCTGCAGTTTTACATTCAATCACAGTGAAAATGGACGCAGATCGCCGACGCCCGCTTTGTGTCCTTATCTGCGTCACTTTGTGCGGCTACCTGAGCCCCGAGGTGTTTGCAAAATCATACCGGAGACCTAACATTGTTTTGATCCTCACTGACGACTTGGACATCGCGATCGGGGGTCTGGTGAGTTCATGTGGTGGTTTTTATTCTCCTTTATTTTGCATGATGTGGATCTTATTCTAGGGAGAGTGGTGACTTTGCATTTACCTCTCTCTCTTATCCATCATGTCACTTGAAAATGTTGGATTAATCGATTTTAAACTAGATTCTATTTTCTCACATTGCGATACAGCTGACAGCTCACATTCCTCCCTGGCTTGCACACATCATTTAGGCATCTCACAGAGTCAGCAGACCTTATCACTTTTTTCAATCTGCTCCCACAGTTTATACAGCAAACACCCCTCCCTCCCATTAAAACCCTCAGCTGGTTACATGCACCAAATCCCAATCAAAAATCTGATGATTTAAGAGCATAATCCGGTGTTCAAAGTGTGCACACTGCAGCCTTAAGAAGGAAACTGCTGGCAAATATGTTTACTGTAAAAGTGTGTTACATCAGCTACAGATCCTCAGTCATGTGTTTACCCAAAAAGAGAGAGAGAGAGAGAGAGAGAGAGAGAGAGAGAAAGAGAGAGAGAGAGAGCATCCCTTCTCTCTGACAGGAAACTGAGAGTCTTTGGATTGTGGACCAAACGACCTCAGGATAAATCTAGAACATAACAAAGTCTTAATAATGATTATCAGAACAGAGTTTTTACTGTCGGGGCCCGGAGTGACTGGAGCGGCTAAGAAAAAAAGTTTTCCTTAAATCTCTTCCCTAAAAAAAAAACTTCATTAAGCTGCAGAGAATGTTCTCCTAGTTATCTGCTTCTTTTGTTCGTTTCTAATTCCTTAAAAACGTCATGCTCTGGCCTGGTTAGTTATAAGGAAACTTAAGTATCATCACTTTAAATCACAACTGAAAATAAAAGTCCTGTATGCAAACAGCAGATGAAACACCAGCGTCAGAACTGAGGCCGCAGCTCAGGCTGATTATTTGTATTAAGGATTAATCCGCTGATTATTTTAGAGGAACAATCGAGTCATTGTTCGCTTCATTAAAGTTAAGAATAAAGAGGTAGAGGGGGAAAAGGTCCTGTAAGACTTCCAAGAAACGAAAGCAGGCCTCCTCTGTGAGCTTGATTTGTGACTGAAAGGCCGCCTGTTGATGATCACTGATTCAGGACGCAGAGTTCGTTTTGGGAGAGTGTCACTCCCATGATTCCCCGCGATCGTCATGTTTTGATATTGTTTTGATTGAGATTTTACATCCTGTTTGTTTAGATAGTTACAAGATAAATTGGACGATTTTAGTTTTAAAAAATGGTTTAAATTGTGTTTTCAAGAGTTGAGTTCTCATGAAACCAAATGTGTTCCCTCCAGAGTCCTCTGACGAAGACAAAGAAGCTGATTGGTGATGCAGGGATTTCATTTTCAAACGCAGTGAGTACAGTAAAAGGAGGCTGTTACGTGGCTAATAAAGGCTCAGGTTTAGTTTTTTAGCGCCATTTTTTCATCTCTCATCGCTCTCCCTCCAGTTTGTTGCCAGCCCGCTATGCTGCCCGAGTCGAGCCAGCATCCTGACGGGGAAATACCCGCACAACCACCACGTCATCAACAACACGATCGAGGGAAACTGCAGCAGCACAGCCTGGCAGAAGAGCGAGGAAGCCCACACCTTCCCCGCCATACTGAAGAATCACGGATACCAGACCTTCTTCGCTGGGAAATACCTCAACCAGGTAATGCGGATGTGTGTGTGTGTGTGTTTCCTGCATGGTGGTTTGGTCATTGGTCTGATGGTTTGGTTATGTTTACATTTGCTAATTAGCCATCAAAGGAGATTAACTTCCTGTTGTTCCTGAGCTCGCCCGTTGATTTTGTTAATCAGTGTTTGCAGAGGCAGAAGTCTGTCGTCCGAAAATATGAAAAATATGGAGGACCAAGGACGGGGCTTTGGGGTTCCCCTGATCACATGAAAACAGGTTCAATTAAAAATGGACATTTCAGATGACTGTTAGACGTTAAAACCATCACGACATGTGCTGCCAAACTAATGTCACATCATGAAGGAGTCCAGTGGTCCCCATTCTCCCATTATCTCAGTGTTTCCAAACCTTTTGGACTTGTGTCTCCTTAAAGTTCAGCAAAGTCGATTCCTTATCGCGGGACATGTCTGTGTGTTCCTTATCAACACACACACATGTCCTGAGCTGGGGATGTGAGAAGTGAGGCGTTCATGGCACGGTTTTAAGCTGTTAAGGATAAAAGTGTCAGTTAGTTCATCTCTTTGATTCTAAACAAATTTACTTTTAACCAACAGCTGCCTGGAGTAGAAGAGAGAGAGAGAGCAATGTCTAAATAGTTCATGAACGTATGATGCCAATGTTAATTTTTCCATCCCGAATGAAGAATTCAAAAAGAGGAGGTGCTCCAGGACTGAAATGCAAATTAGGAATTTTTTAAAATGCTAATAAGCTAAATGAAATATAGTGGAAAAACTGAAACTTGTTGACATTTTGGTTTGAGCTTTGTTTCCTGTTTTCCTATTTTGCTCTAGTGCTGAATTTTCCCACGCTGTTTACGTCCTTTAACATCATCATAATACACCGTTTGTGTGTTTCAGTACGGACACTCGGACGCCGGCGGGGTGGAGCATGTGCCTCCAGGCTGGAGTTACTGGGTCGGACTGGTAAGTCTGAAACCTTTTCAGCCCTTTTCAGCAAAAACGTTTTCCCCAATCTGACAGACTTTGGCTGTTTCGTTTTAAGACAGAATTAAGCCCTCAGATACTGACCTGGTCCTGCCCCTAAAAAAACTTACTGATTCAAATCCAGCTCAGCTTGTTCAAGGAACGCCATCACAATAAGTCCACCATACCATTAAACACGTGGAAATGTGTCACGCTTCCCTAGAGAGCTGAGGCAACAACGCAGGAACTACTGCAAGACATTTCTCCTGCAAATGAGACAGACTGAGATTTTAATGCAAATGTTTGTATTTTGTTGGCCTTTATTGATATTTTACCCATAATGCAACTGTTACACTGTCTCATGATGGACTAAAAGATGTGTCTGATGTTTTTGTCTGCACAGAAAATGCTCAAATAGACTAAAAAGTTTCTCTTTATGTATTTAAACTTCTGCACAGCATGCAAATGTTTGCAGAGAAGTTTTTTTTTATTTGACCTCCGTGCAGTAAGGCCAACCTGAGTTCAGTCATTTGTCATAATAAAGTTGATGTGCTCTTGTAGCTGCAGTCTCTGTGCAGCAGGAGCCAGACTAATAAACAGGCTGAAATGAGATTATCTTGAGTTTACTGTACGTCTCTTAACTGAATTACAGAAGTTATGACACTGAGGTCACGTCTGTGGTGCAGAGCGGTTTATCTGCAGAGCTGCTGAACAAACACAGATGTGAGAACTGGTCTCATGACCTGACAGCTTATCATAACACAGGGAGAGAGGGAGAGAGGGAGAGAGGGAGAGGTCTTTTGGTGACAATGATCTCTTTCATCTTGCACACAACACCGATCGGTCTCAAAAATGTCAGAAAATGTTCAAAAACCTCAAACAACTACATCGTTTATCAATAAAAAAAGAACCAACAATGACATGAAAAGTTGGTTACATCCATTTCTATGACTTCTTCTTGAACACAATGTAACACGCTACAGCAGCTACCGTAAGGAGACGGCTCATGTTCATACATGTGACCATGCTGAATTTGAGTTTAACTTTTGTAATCTGTTAATTTACAACGAGTGCATGAACCAAAGTGCCGATAGTAACATATTTTGTTGCAGATATGCGCCGATATGACTAGATTTATTTACCAGTCCAATAGCATTTCATTTGAGTTTCTTGGTGTTACATTTGCAGTTCTCTTTCACCAGCAGAGGGTGCTTATATATATTTTCCACAAGTGTTTGATGACTGCATTTGAGGGATCAACACAATAAATGTGTATTTCTATCTATCGCTACAGATCTAAGAAAGATATCGGCCGATAGCTGATTATTTTCTCTCCCTACTATCGATATCGGCCTCAAAAAACCTGAATCAGTCAGTCTCCAGTCGTTACACCTGGGCCTCCATCCAAGACGTGTTATGCACACACACTAAGTGAGAAAGCTTCAAGCGACCACATTAAAGTGTTTTTTATTTACTCAGACTTTCACTGTGTGATTGTTGCGACGGCTCATATCAGGGTAACAATAACAAAGTGATTAATATGTGTCACTGTGAGTAAAGACTGCATGCATGTTACGTAAACATGAGGTTGTTTGTGTTTTTGCAGGAGAAGAACTCTAAATATTATAACTACACTCTGTCAGTGGATGGAAAAGCTCAGAGACATGGAGCTGATTACAGCAAAGACTACCTGACTGACGTTCTGGTGAGTCATGATTATTATGATTACTGAGTCTGTGCACGGATGTTAATAATGAGGGGGGGGGGGAGACAGCCGCTCAATGTTTTGAATTGGGGCTGCAGTACCCATGTTAAACACTAGGGGTCAGAGTTACATACTGCTCCTTTAAGTGACATTTTCTGGTTATTGGTTGTTATTTTAACTCTCTTTTCTCTCTCTCTCTCTCTCCAGGCTAACATGTCTCTGGACTTCCTCAGTTATAAATCAAACTACCAGCCGTTCTTCATGATGGTCTCCACGCCGGCCCCCCACTCGCCTTGGACCGCAGCTCCTCAGTACCAGAACAGCTTCAACACCACGAAGGCTCCAAGAGACCCCAACTTCAACGTCCACGGGAAGGTACGGCTTCTCTCTGGAATCTAGACCTAAAAAATACAAAATTAAAACATGGGTGACGTCACCAAAACAGAAACCTTTTGATTCCTTTCTGTTCTCTCCTCAGGACAAACACTGGCTCATCAGACAGGCTAAAACCCCCATGACCAACTCCTCCGTTCAGTTTCTGGATGATGCCTTCAGGAAACGGTCGGTCTCTGCTGCTTCTCCACTTCCTGTTCTTCCTCTTAGTGCTTCTCACCTTTCCTGTCTAGTTTCTCTTTGCATGTTACTCACTCACTTCCTCATCGTTACAACCCAATCGACGCCCACTTTGACCTACTTTTTCTGCTTCTGATTGTCTTGTATTTTCAAAGGATCTATTTCTAGTCGATAGTCAAGATTTGTATCCCTAAATTGTATGACTTTTTCCTTTTTTATTGTAATAGGAAAGCATTTTTTTTGAAGTAATTGAGAAATGAGAGGTTTTTTTTGTTCATGTTTAATGTTGTGTCACTGCAGGTGGAGAACTTTGTTGTCAGTAGACGACATGGTGGAGAAAATAGTGAAGAGTTTGCAGGTCAGAGGAGAGCTGAACAACACATATGTCTTGTTTACCTCTGACAACGGCTACCACACAGGTATCTAACCACACACACACACACACACATTTAAACTCTTCATATTTATGTACATCTGCAGTCAGAGAGAGAGGCTGATTAGAGATTTATTTTTACTTTTAAGAGAAATAAAGAAGGGATGAGTGGGGGGCGGTCTGTGGCACGCCCCATGTCCAGAGGCTGTAGTCCTCGTCTAAGCGGCTGTGGGTTCAAAACCAACCTCAACCCTTTGCTGCATATCATCCCCCCACTCTCTCTCTTTAGCTGTCATATCGAAGGAAGGCAAAAAGGCCCCAAAAATAACAAGTAACCAAAACAAAACAGCGAGTGATTCAGACATTGTTCGAGGGATTAGTTAATGGTGAGAGATCAGGCACACTAAGTGGACTACGAGGCCTTCATGGAGGTTAAAGTCCTCTTGTTATAAAAATGTCAGTCAGTTTTTTGGGGTCTTCTTAAAACAAAACAGAGTAAACATAGGTGAAATGTGAACTTTCTACATGTCTTTGTATCTTTCAGGTCAGTTCTCTCTTCCTCTGGACAAACGGCAGCTCTACGAGTTTGACATCAGAGTTCCCCTCATGGTCAGAGGACCCAAAATCAAGCCCAACCAGACGAGCAAGGTACGCAAACAAACACACACTTCTATCTGCTAGTTTGAGATGGCACCAGTCGGCCCACAGTGTCGACCCCACGCTCTGAAAATCTGAACAAAATATTCAGGTTGGAGACGGCAGCAAGATGTTAAAAGGTAGAGTCAGCTGGAATGTTCGCTTGCAGCTTGTAGACATTCAAACTGAACCCCTTCCTCTCGGGCTCGCCGCCCCCTCAAGCACACACTCACTGCAGGAAGTGGAGTGTACATTTTACTGGTTGTACCTACACTTCAAGATACCGCATGCTAGCACAAGCTTACAGTCGGTGTTTGGGACCGTAATGTCTGACGATATAGTACGCTGACTTTTTAGGATTTCATTCAGTAGATATTTTACATTTTGCTCCTTGAAGTTGAAATCATTTGCTTCATTTTGTCTTCAGCTGCTGGTGGCGAACGTGGACCTCGGTCCGACCATCCTGGACATCGCCGGCTACGACGTCAACAAGACGCAGATGGACGGCATGTCCTTCCTGCCCGTCATGGTCAGACACAGCCTCGCTTCATTTATTTTTAAAGCTGAAGTTTTGAATTTTTATGGAAATTATCAAAAAGACCAGAAAAATAGTTTGTAAACAAGCACATGATGATGACTCATGATTGTGTGTGTGTGTGTGTGTGTGTGTGTGTGTGTGTGTGTGTGTGTGTGTGTGTGTGTGTGTGTGTGTGTGTGTGTGTGTGTGTGTGTGTGTGTGTGTGTGTGTGTGTGTGTGTGTGTGTGTGTGTGTGTGTGTGTGTGTGTGTGTGTGTGTGTGTGTGTGTGTGTGTGTGTGTGTGTGTGTGTGTGTGTGTGTGTGTGTGTGTGTGTGTGTGTGTGTGTGTGTGTGTGTGTGTGTGTGTGTGTGTGTGTGTGTTACCAGGAGGGGAAGATGAACAGTAGCAGCTGGAGAACAGACATCCTGGTGGAGTACGAAGGAGAAGGAAGAAACGTGTCGGACCCCTCCTGCCCCCTGCTGGGACCAGGAGTGTCGGTACGGCATGTTTTTGTTTTTTTTAACCCTTTGGACAGAAAATAAAGATTTTGCAGCTTTAAAACTCATTCATTCTCTTTCTTCTCTTCCATCGTCTCTATAGGAGTGTTTCCCAGACTGTGTGTGTGAGGACTCTTACAACAACACCTACGCGTGTGTGCGCACTGTCGCCCCCTGTGCCAACCTGCAGTACTGCGAGTTTGATGATAACGAAGTGAGGGAATAGATTTAATCATATTTTTGAATTTTGAATTATTTGTTGTGACTGCAATTAAAAGAAAAAAAAAGATAAAATGTGCTGTAATGAATCACTCAGGCACAATTTCCTTACTGTGCTGCCATCTGGGGGTTGATTAAAGTTTGACAGTGTCAGAAACACTTTACCTGATTCACTTTTATTTGCCGTTGTGCGCCCCCCTGTAGGTGTTTGTAGAAGTGTACAACGTGACTGCAGACCCCTTCCAGCTGACCAACATCGCAAAGACCATCGACCAGGAAGTCCTGGAGAAGATGAACCACCGGCTGATGATGCTGCAGTCCTGCTCCGGACAGTCGTGTCGAACGCCCGGCGTGTACGATCCAAGGTCAGTTCATCAACGCTGCCAACAGAATGTACAAAAATAGATGCACAAAATCACACAGCACTATAAATGACTCCTCCGTTTAAATGCACATATGCATAAGAAATCGACTTGTTTTGGGGATTTTCACCCAGTATCATATTCCTCTTTTGTTCCACAGTTATAAATTTGACCCTCGACAGATGTTCACGGGCCACAGCTGGCGGCTCAGCAGACTCCGGCAGAGGGTGAAATAAAAAAAAAAAGAGGAGGCGCCGATGAAGACGTGGAGAAGATGGACTGAGGAAGAAAGGGCTGCATTGTTGTTTTATATTCAGCCTGCCCTGCTGTTGTTGCCTTGTTGTCAGGCCTCCCGAGCCAGTTTTCTCTGTGGACGGATGGAGAAGGGATCAGGTGAGGTCATATTGTAGGAATAGGTGCGTTGCCACGGAGACGAGAGGCCTCTTAGTGTGCAGCACTCGCCCTATGAAGTTTGGACTGCAGGTTTTTTTTGTGTGTGAGTTTTTGTGAGTATGAGCCAAATTATTCCGGATGGATCAACACGCCCGAGGCCATTTATTCACTTCCTGTTGTTTTGGTCAGATTTAAAGAGCGCTGATGGACGTCGGCTCGGTCCCTCATATCAAGTTCAAACACTAATGTGACTCGGTAATTATTGTTTTTATGTGTGGTTTCTCGTTCATATCACTTCCAGTTCACAAAGATGTTTTCATGTTGTCGCTCAAATTCCGGCTGCCTGGATTTTGTTTTGCTGCATTCAGGTGATCTTTAAGAATCTTTGAGGGGTTGGACATTTGGTAGAAAAGATGCATTTAAGTGACACACAAATATATCAATACATGTGAAGCGCTTAAGCTAATTTGTAAGACACAAAAGGTGTAAGAGTCTCCATCTTATTAGTCTAAACTTTGACAAATGTTCCAGAAAACTGGTGTCAGAAAATGCTAACATTTGTTAGCTTCTCACTGCTACAGCTGATTAATTCTTTCTAGATGTTTTGGGGGGTTCATTGGACAGCTAGCACACATTAGCAGGTGTATGATGCACCCAAACTGAATGCAGCAAAATAAAAAGATTGATTGTTTTGCGATCACAAAACCTTCAATTCAACAAACGTGACAAAAAGAAAAATGTAAAAACATTAAGAAATGTAAACGAAGGTGAAACGGCAGGACGTCACAATTTCAGAAGAAGAAGATTCTGGGATGAAGGTGTTGTTTTTATTTAACCTGAAGAAAAAAAAAGTCAATATAGTGATTATTAAAAGTTAAAGAAAATCACGCCGCCTACAGGGAGAAAAGGTCAACATACAGACAATCCATCTGAGTCTTTTCAGAAACCAGTGCCTACTGACAGAGCTGCAACATTTCTCACTCAGACGACATCACACACACACACACACACACATTTAGGGAAAAACATCACAACATTTTAAAGATTTCACCTCAGTGAATCAGGTGTTCAGAAGAATCTTATCACTGTAAATTTAACAAATGTTAAAGGTCCAAGATGAGAGATTTCAAGAGTGATGCAGAGCTGGCTAAACACTGAAGCTTCAGTGTCCACCACATGGCAACCTGCATGAAGATCGACTCTAGACAGCTCTATAATGTTATCAATTTGGACTGCAGTACCCATTTTAAACACTAGATGTAAGCGTTACATACTGCTCCTTTAAATCTGGATCGAAAGAGGAAGCAGTGGTTAAAAAAAACAAACAGTCGTATTTTCCTTATGCACAGAGTGCTGCAGGAATGATTCCTCAAACCTGTTTAAGAGGTCTGACATCATATTAAGGATTAGAGATCATAAAGTTCTGTATGCCAAAGAGATTCTTTCCTGTTAGAAATCATAATTCATAGAGGAGCAAAACCGTGATGATAACTAAGCCCATGAAATCAGTCATACCTGCAGCACTTTGTTCCCCTCAGAATCAGAGAACATTTCAGTGAAAGGACTCTTTGTGTATTTAAATAATTAGGAAACGATTCCTTGGGATAAGAAGTGGCATTAATGAAAACGCCTTAATACAAATGTCTTGAGCTGCTTCGTCCGTTTTGTACATTTCAATTCTTCCCTCATCAGACTGACAAACGCGTTCGATTATTTCTGTGATTGAGCTCAAACGTTCAACTTTGTCATCGACTGTTTTCTCATTTTCAGTCTCAACTTTTTCTCTTGTTTTTGTACTTTTAAAAAAATATATATTTGGACTGAAACCCTTTTGCCTGTCCGACATTTCATACCATAGGTTTATTCAGAAACATTCAGCTTGTCTGTTAAGACAAGTCCGAGTGTTATTGAATACATGAGTTCATGTTTGTAGCAGTTCACGGTTCTGTGCAGAGATTACGTTCCTAAAGGGAAAGAGGAAGAAGCGACAATAAATCGAGCCTAAATGTAAATCCTTTAAACGTCATGAAGTTTTCATTTGATCAGTTAGTGTTCAGTTATAGGACAGAGCGTTAGGACGACTGGAAGAGACAAATCAACTTAACAAATCTGTGTCTTATTTCTCCAATGTGTTCCTAAAACTACAAATTGATAATGGATGAGTTTTTTTTAAACGATCTGTCCCAAACTTTTAAGGGAAGTTCTTCAGATTTCGTCTGCGTTTATGACTCGCTACACGAGACAGAAGCCGTAACTCCTGCTGTCGCTGTCAGAACGCAGAGGCCTGTGGGGATTGTAGTTCTTCAGAGGTGGATAGAGGAAAAAGTCGCCTTCAGCCTGTTTTTATTTGTGTGGAAACATTCATTTCTTGATCAAATCTTTGCAGATAATTAACATCCGAGCAAACACCTGACAGACACTCGAGGGACTCTCCTGTGAAATAAAATCAAACGTCTGTGTTCGATTTGAACTGTGGATTATTTTCTTACCGTCGATAGTGACTCAGTGATTTTTTATTTTATTTCTGCTACTGTAGTGATGATGTAGGATAAGTGGCTCACACGGCTCTTTCTTCCTCGACTGAATTTAAAGATTTAACTTCCTGTGAAAGTCACCCGGACTCAACACACTCTGTGATTTATTTCCTGAAGCCGATCGCTTCGTTTCACTTCACTGATGCACTTTCCAATGAATCTGTCAGATGTTTTTTTTGTTTTGTTTTTTGGAGCCTGTAGTTTTATTTTTTTTGATGATGTATTTTAGGTTTGTGTTTTTGTCCAATTAAAACAATTCTGAAACAAACCCCCCCCCCAGGAGTCCTGCTGACTTTATTAAACACTGAATAAAAAACTCATTTTGAATTTTATTCTCTGACTGATCTGATTTGATTTAGAGTTAGAGCGGCACTGAGCTTATGAATCATCAAAAAGAGGTTTATAACGAGGAAACAATCCACCAAATGTTTTGGGTTGAATGAACATTATTTTGTAATTACATGGTCTCATGGGTTTTCTCCTGGTCTTCATTACAAACCAGTACAGCACATCTCATGAAGCTGATTAAAAGTCAGACTTGAGGTTAGTATTTATCTCAGGTATTTTACAATCAAAACGTCAGACAAAACAGAAAAACATACCTTTCACTGTCACCGAGTCCACACAGATGTCTTTAAAATACTTTGTGTTCTCCAGCCAACAATCCAAACCCCCACAGAGAAAAAGTGAATTATATTTATAAGGACAGAAAAGGCAGGAAATCTTCTGATATGAGCGTTGAAGCTGTAAAACAATCACAACTAATAGATGATCAAAACTACGACATCGTCACAGTTCATCAATATTTATTCTCCAGGATTCAGAGGAAGTGAAATGTTTTTAATATAAATTATTTATTTCAACATCTAACTTTACAAAACTGTATTATTTGTATGTTTTCAGTCCCACAGTGTTCAGACAGTCAAATATGAATATGTTGGAAGTTAAATTACAGACACAGCTCGTCCGTTTGAAAGTTAACATGTAGTCTCACATCGAGGGCGGAGGAGATTCAATTAGTCTGAGAAAAATGGTAAATGAAACTTGAGCTTGTTAAGTGTTTTTCTCGTCTTCTGTCTACTCAAAGCCTCGCGTCCACTGAGCGTTTTTTTCCAGGCAGAAAAAAAGCGCTGGCTGTGCGCTTTCTTCCCGTTTTGATTCCAGTTGAGGCAAAGTGGTGAGTGGATCCAGTGTGAGTTCGTCTGAAGGAGTCCAGTTCAAAGTCAGTTTGTAAACCAGAATAATGTGGATTTATTTCATCCGCTCTTCATAGAAAAGTTTCCTTCTGAATCAGAGCACGTTCAGAACTTCCTGCTGATGAGGCGACTTTGATGTTTAAGTGCAGGGAGTTTATCCATCAGTCAGTTTACAGATCAGTGCTACAACACGTCAGTAGTGCAGATAAATGACCTCCAGTGATTTTTTTTTTTTTTTGCGTCTTCAGCCGTCTGGGTCCGTCCTCAGCTCTCCCAGCCGTCGAGCACGGGCAGGAAGGGCAGGTCGGTGCTGCCCAGGTACGTCCTCCCCCGGTGCTGGAAGACGTCGCTGATGGCCCACGTCAGGCGGCCCTCGGGGTCGTGCAGCGTTCCCACGATCTGACCGTCCAAGTCCAGCTCCAGGACCAGAGCGTAGCGGGGCAGCAGGACGTCGTACCAGCTCAGAGGAATCACCTGGAGACACAAAATAAATCCACTGAAACACTCCAGACACACACGAGCTTTAAAATGTAGGAAATCGAATAAACAAACATTTTTATTTTCTTTAAATGTTGATTTATTTACGTCTCTTAAAGTTCCATAAAACCACTTGGTAGTCCAGTCAGATTCTTTGAAATAAAGGTTTTTGGCCACAGAGGACATCTCCAAAAGTTCACCAAGAGTTCAGGCCTCTTTCTTCAGAGTGTGTGTGTGTGTGTGTGTGTGTGTGTGTGACTAGGCAGTGTGCTCAACCAAAACCTTTGTGATCATCCAAAAAAAAAAAAATGTGTGTGTGTGTGTCTCTGTGTGTGTGTGTGTGTGTCTCTGTGTGTGTGTGACTAGGCAGTGTGTTCAACCAAAACCTTTGTGATCATCCAAAAAAAATAAAAGTGTGTGTGTGTGTGTGTGTGTGGGGTCCTGCCCCCTGTCCCGTCACATTTCACACTATCTAGTCCGTGTGCAGACTGGAACAAAGCCTGTTATTCTCCACTGAGTGACACAAAGTGATTGTGAATCACACGGCGCTGCTTCACAGTGAGTGAAATGCATCATGGGAAAGAAGATTTGGTTATAAGAGCTGATAAAAACCTTTCCTCTGCAGTCGATGGTTTAAAGCAGACAACATGTTTTTATTCAGTTTGCATTAACTGGTGATAAACACAAACGTGTAAATCATATATTTATTTTGCATTTTCTTTGTTTATTTATTTAAAAAGATTAATTTGGGTTCCTCTGCTGATAATCCCTCTCGCTCATGTTCTGCTCGTTCTGTGATCTTTGGCAGTTTTGGTCCCTAATCTTTAAAGGTCACATGTTCTCCTCCTCCTCAACAACCAGCTTCAAAACAATCAACACTTCTGTCTGAGTGTTTGTTGGTCTACCTTTGCCAGGAAGCGTTTGACTGCTGGATACGGGGCGATCAAATCCAGGAAGGGAGGCACAAGCTTCCGGAACCTTGGCGTCGTTATGCCAACCAGGAATGTTCCGTGGTCGCTAAGGCGGATGTTGTCAGGGTAACCGATCATGTTGTCAAGGAGGATCTCTTTGGTTCCAGCCTTTGGACCCTTCAGCCAAAATCTGAGAGAGGACAGAGAGACGGTGTGTGTGTGTGTGTGTGTGTGTGTGTGTGTGTGTGTGTGTGTGTGTGTGTGTGTGTGTGTGTGTGTGTGTGTGTGTGTGTGTGTGTGTGTGTGTGTGTGTGTGTGTGTGTGAGAGGTGTGTGTGTGTGTGAGGTGTATATGTATGTGTGTGTGTTTGTGTGTGTGTGTGTGTGTGAGGTGTGTGTGTGTGTGTGTGTGTGAGGTGTGTGTGTGTGTGTGTGGTGTGTAAGGTGTGTGTGAGGTGTGTGTGTGAGGCGTGTGTGTGTGTGTGTGAGTGTGTGAGGTGTATATGTGTGTGTGTGTGTGAGGTGTGTGTATGTGTGTGTGAGGTGTATATGTGTGTGTGTGTGTGTGTGTGTGTGTGTGTGTGTGTGTGTGAGGTGTGTGGTGTGTGTGTGTGAAGTGTATATGCGTGTGTGTGTGTGAGGTGTGTATGTGTGTGTGAGGTGTATATGTGTGTGTGAGGTATATATGTATGTGTGTGTGTGTGTGTGTGTGTGTGTGTGTGTGTGTGTGGTGTATATGTGTGTGTGTGAGGTGTATATGTGTGTGTGTGTGTGTGAGGTGTATATGTGTGTGTGTGTGTGTGAGGTGTATATGTATGTGTGTGTGTGTGAGGTGTATATGTATGTGTGTGTGTGTGTGTGGTGTATATGTGTGTGTGTGTGTGTGAGGTGTATATGTGTGTGTGTGTGTGTGTGTGTGTGTGTGAGGTGTGTGTGTGTGTGTGTGTGTGTGTGTGTGTGTGTGTGTGTGTGTGTGTGTGTGTGTGTGTGTGTGTGTGTGTGTGTGTGTGTGTGTGTGTGTGTGTGTGTGTGTGTGTGTGTGTGTGTGTACCTGAGTACTCGTCCGATGCTGGTCTCTGCCAGCAGCAGGAAGTTGTCGTCTGGAGACAGAGCGATGCCGTTGGGCATGTAGAGAGAATCCAGCAGAACCTTCACACTTTGTGTTTGAGGGTCGAAGGAGAGGAGACGACCGAGGCGGTTCAGCTCGATCACCTGGAGGAACAAAAACAGAGACCAGTGAAGGCGCCATGTGACCAGTGAAGGCGCCATGTGACCAGTGAAGGCGCCATGTGACCAGTGAAGGCGCCATGTGACCAGTGAAGGCGCCATGTGACCAGTGAAGGCGCCATGACACCAACACGCCCGCTGTTTGTAGGACGACCTTCTTCTTTAATACTCCCCTCGGCTCGGGGTCAGTCGTGTTTGTCAGCTGTGAAAGTACTCAACATCCGATTGGTGCCGCTTCCCGGTCTGCTCGCTCTCATTGGCTCTTGATTGCTGCACTGTTGTTTTATTTTTCATGCTTTTAATAGATTTTATTGTTGTGTATTTGTTGGGATTTTTTCTTTTTTCTTTAAAGCACTTTGTGACGTTGGTTTTGATAAGTGCTTTATAAATAAACTTCATTATTATTATTATTTAATTGTTGTTAGAATTAGTTTTGGTATTTAGTTCACTGATATTTGGGTGGTGTTGTTTATTTAATTATTCTACACATTGTCTTTATTTAGAATAGATATTTGGGTAGTTTTTTTCTTTTGCTAGTTATTTGTTTAGTAAATTTAGTTTTGCATTAGTATTTTTTTGTTAGGTATTTGGGTAACACTGTGGGCCCCAGAGGCAGGTAGAGGACCAGCATGCACCTGGGTGGGCCTATGAGAGGCAGCAGGAGCCACAGTGTCTTGGTTCTTTTGTTTGCTTTCTTTTGAACCAAATAAACGGCAGATCTCCTGCATGGACATTAGACTTTCTTTTTTTTTTTTGCCTGCGTACATCACATCCCCCATGGTGCATCAGTGGTCATTTGATTATGTTTGATATTAGTTTACTTAGATTTTTAGACAAATAGCCACTACAGAGGCATTTCATTGACACCTCACTCTTGAGGATAATTTGGACAAATAATCAGTTTGCAACAAACCTTGACAACGCGCCCTTAACCCTGGTTAGGCTTCTCCTCTTGAGCCTCCTTCTTCAACTTCCTGAACTGAAGTACTCTTAACATTTCTCTTCTTTGTAAGAATAAAAGAACAAGTGTGTCCACTCACCCGTCTTGCCCGGATAAAGGAAACCTAAAGGACATGTGTGTGCTGATGTTTTTCTCTCTTTTTAGTTTGTGATTGGCCAGCAACACTGAAAAAAAAAAAAAAAAAAAAAGGGTTGGCAGGAGAAACTTTGGATATTTGTTGCTCTTTTTGCACATTTGCACACCTCCACTTTGCACTTTAATAACTTGAATTTCCGTTTCCTGGTACGGGCTCTTGACTGATTCTATTGCGTTGTTTTTATTTGGTTTTATATTTTGCTGTGTTGGCTGTTTTTTTTATTTGTTTTGGTCCATGTTTTATGGTGATGTTGTCCTTGTGTTTCTTGTCTTCTGTTGGAATGCAAATTTCCCCTGAATCTGAGTCTGAAGTCAGAGTGAATTATTCACACGTGCAGCTATCAGCTATAAGATCTTCCATTTCCATCCCCTCACCTCCAGTTTGACGTGTCTGCGTCCCCATCGGCTTGACGAGTCTGTGAAGTAAATCACCCCCGTCTGAGAGGAAACCTCCAGGCCGTTCAGAAAGGCAAAGGGAACGCCGTCAGCACCTGAGAAACAAGAGGGGTAAAAAAAAAAAAACAGGTCACAGACTTTAAATCAGCAGAGCTTCTTTTAACATTCACACAGAAAACTAAATACCCTGTGAGTTAGCCAGCAGCAGAGTCTTTTCTTTAGTTTCTGGGTCGACGCTGTGCAGCCCAAAGTAAGAGTCGGCTACGATCAGCTGACCGCGACGATCCAGACGGACGCCGTGAGGACGACCGCACACGGGCTCGAAGTCTGTGCTGCTGCCTGCAGACGCAAAAAGAAAGAGGTTTATGAATATTTTCTGGAAGAGAATGCATGAATGAACACTTTGTCTTATCTGATGCTGAGAGAATCAGAGAGCAGGGCAGGAAGGAAACAAAAAAAACAACACAATTATCCCTTTTTTTGAGAGGTGGGGGGGGGGGGTGGGTGGGATACCAAAGCTACAAAACCACAGAAGAAGAAAGAGACGAGTGAAGATGAAACACAACCGACCACATTCTGGTAAGTCCTGTCCCATCTGTGTGATGAGCGTGAGGCTGTCGTCAGGACCGATCCTCCACAGCTTCCCGTCCACTGTTCCTGTGTAGACATGACCTGAAACACACACGCACGCACACACACGCACGCACACACACGCACACGCACACACAAACACACACATAAACACACGCAGCTTCTCACTTATTCATTACTGCAGATTTTTCATTTTGTACACTAAAATTTTCAGGTTGAAAAAAAATCCAGAAATTAAAACCTCCTAATTAAGATCTATAATTTGATCCATAAAAGGTATCGAGGGAACAAACATATATTACATGACACATACAGGAAGCAAAAAGGGACAAAAAGCCTTGCACACAATACAAGAAAAGGTCAGGTGGTAAAATAAATAAATGAATCACACATCTATAAAAGCACAGAGAGGTGAAAAATAAAACCCAGCACGCTCACCCTCCTCGTCTGCAGTGAAGGATTCTGGGCCGTGTAGTTTCCCCGTAAACAGTCTGCGGCCCTTCTGCAGTCGGGTGTTTACAGCCAGAGGACCCTCGAGGGCCGGAGGAGGCCCCTTCAGTCTGGAGGAACAGAAAAGTTGAATCTTTTTAATGCTTCAATGAAGAATATTTGTATCCTGATGACGAGTAAAAAAAAAAAAAGATTCTCCCATTCTTAATCTTGTTACTTTAAAAATGTGCTATTGTGTGTAGAGGAGTTATGCACATTGTTGAGTGTTGTTGTTGTTGTTGTTGTTATTGTTGTGTACTCACACATGAGGTTTGGGGTCTATGGGAGAAGGCAGCAGGTAAACTCCGACAGCTGCAGCGAGCAGAGCGGCTAACAAAGCTCTGCGACCAAACCTGAGAGAGAAGGGAATAAAGAAAACGTCCTTAAAGGTCTGACATGAACGCTTCATAAATCAACAACAGAGCTGTGGAGTGAACTTTGACATGTAAAACATGTTTCACAGTGTTGTGTCACACAGGATCTATTTCAAGTAACGCAACATCACATGTGGGTTACACAACTGAGAGACTTCTTACCAAAAGAAAGCCTTTTCTCCTGCAGAACCCCGACCTGCACTTTAAAACTAGAGATGCACCGATTGGGAAAATCAGGGTCGATACCGATGTTTGAAATTAAATTTAGCCAATTGCCGATTTTGATACCGTTTTGTTTTGATGACTCCTCACAATGCAGTCATGTTTAACTATGAAAACAATTCAGAGTTTTGTCCAACAGGTGGCTTCATCTGCCCAAGAAAAAAACCTCTTCTCTGAATCAGTAGTTAGGTGAACTGGAGGCAGCATTAAATTGATTTAGTGCAACAAATAAACATCCTGACATCGGTTCATGCCACATTATTTGCCGATGTCTCAAAGTTTTCCCCTGCTCAAGAATCTTTCAAAATAAAGTTGTTTTTTTGAGATGCACCTTGCACATAAACCAAACTTAACTCTAAAATCTGCAAGTTTTTTATTTGCATGTCTTTGACTCTTCCTTATATGTTTTTAATATATTTGACAACTTCTTGCATAACTCACTTTGCAGCATTTTGTAACATGCGGTCTCCTCCTCCCGCACACAGCTGTGTATCCTGATGACTCACCTGAGCCAGCTGTTTGACGTTTTAAATATAAAATAAGAGATAATTGATGTTTTAAACTGATGCCGAAAATTAAGTCTGGCCGGAATTGTTCAAGAAATCTATTTAATTGTTTTTTTATTTCGACGCTGCAGCTTGTAAATCAACAATTATCAGATTTATGAGCAGGGTTTGGCGGCGCACAGAGACCCTTCCTTCAGACTTTTACTTTGGAATAAAAAAACACAACAAACAGCTGGAGTTTCATATTTTGTTGTCGCGGGAGGAGAAAAGTTTTGAAAAGGTCAAACTTACATTGTTTAGTTTGTCTTCTTCCTGCAGCAGATCAAACAGGTCCGGCTGAAGTTCAGACCGGCGGGGATTGAGTTTGATCGGCGAGGAGCTCCGAGTGAAGCTCACTGGAGGCTACAACAGAACATCCGGTGAGGCCCTTCAGAATAAAAGTGTTAGGGAACACGTATCCGGTCCGTGTGTGAGTCTTAACCATAGACTGTAAATATGAACTGAAGTCTTTCTTCTTCTTCTTCTTAATAAACTCCTAAGGGAGATGATTAAGGCCACATATGGGGAAATAAATGATAATAGGAGTATGACTATTTCCCATAATGCACTTTGAGAAAACACCTATGGAAAACACCTGGCACCAATCCTCCTCCATAGACTCTGATCCCAACAGTTATTATTCTAACCACTCAAAGAGTGACTGTTGACCGTTGACATCATCGTCCTACTTTCTCTTATGTATATATAGTTTTTTATTTTATATAATAACAAGGATTGGGCTTAGTGGTTATGTCTGGGACCCCATGTACAGAGGCTTTAGTCCTCAACACAGCAGCTGTGGGTTCGAATCTGACCTCAGCCCTTTTCCGCTGCATGTCGTCGACCACTCTCTCCTCCCAACACTTCCTGCTTCTCTTCAGCGGTGCAATCCAACAAAAGTAAAAAGGCAAATAACTTAAAATAGTTATTAAAAATAAAAGTTTAAAAAATTAACCAGCTTTATATTGCGTTTTTTTTGTCTCCTCAAATGTGAGTGTACATCTTTCAAACACGAGTTAAGAGATGCTGAGCTTTTATTTTGAAGGCAGCACCGTCTGGCTCTCTCCTGCAGCTTCACACATGTTGGAGTTTAAGTGTGTGAGGTGAGGCCGGGGGAGCCGAGGGGGGAGCTGAGGGGGGAGCCGAGGGGGGAGATGAGGGGGGAGATGAGGGGTTCCTTGTCTGAGGGAGCTTGAGTCGGGGTCACACAGAGGACAAAGAGGAGGGGCTGCTTCATCTGCTCCAGACTGCAGCTCTGCCAAAACACTGACAGCTTTCAGTAAAGACTCTTCACTGGCAGGGAGAGGACGCTGAAAGTATCAGCTGCTATTTTATTTCTAACATTTCTATTTAACATGAAGATACACTCAGAAGCGAAGTCTGTCCTCGTGTACCACAGTTTGAGAATGAATGCCTAAGGGAATTACCAGAGCCGTTTCCAAACTACATTTCTGACCTTTAACCTTTCAGCTGTTATCAAATATTTTAAAAACAGACTGAGGGAATCTGTTTAAAAAAAAAAAAAAAAAAAAAAAACCTATGACATTAAAACACACGACCCCCTTTTGTTTGAATTTCACCTTTAATAGATGCAGCCGGCCTCGTGTGAGACGGAGAGGCCACGTTTGGTAACAGAGAGAAAAGAGACACAGATACAAATCAGCGAGGACTGCAACAACATCAATAATAAACATGTGATGTAGCCGGCCGTCCTAAAGGTTTGTGTTCCCGTCTGCAGCTCAGATCAAACTCCATGAAGGCACTGCTGCGGCTTTCAGACCTGACACCAACAGTCTGAAATCACCGGGATCTCTCGCTCAAATACGGCTTCTACCGACTTCAAACTTTAATAGATTGTTGCATTGACTTGAAGGATTTGTCTTAAATGATCTCTAAAGCCAAAGAAGCGCTTCTTTTCATCTTTAATTTTGGGGTTAATCTAAGGTTTTAGGAGAAGAACGTCAAGTGGGAATTGGTATGTTTTAAGATCCTGAATATGACGCATAGAAGCGCTCTGAACACACAAAGGTCATCGTGTATTAACTCTTCATTCACTAGCTCTACTGGCCCAAAAGGTTCAGAGTTAAAATCAAAAACAAGCCTTCTTTATATCCAACGCAGGTCTGAAAAAAAAAAAAACACTCTGTTGTCACATCATCTTCTCCGATCTCACTCTGAAGTTTTTTTTCCACACGCTGTCCGAGCCACAGGTTGAGAACAAGAACTCATGTTTTTTAATGTCAAACAGCCCAGTAGTGTGTACAGTAAGCATGTATGTTTACAGAGAGACAAACAGGAACACATGCCAGATTCAACCAAATGTTTCACAGTCTAAAAAGCTAACGCTGAGCCAAAAATGTACGGAAGCTCGGTGAGACCCAAAAAATAAAAAAATCAGCTTAAAAAACAAAAACATACTTCTGTCTCACTGTACTTCCAAAAAAAAAAAAAACATAAAAATCACAAGTGAAGCAAAATCTTTAAAATAAGATTATTAAGATAATGTTCAGAGTGTGATGGCGATAGTCTGAAGATAAAACAGGAGAAATTAAGAAAAATAAAAAACCCGTCTTCCCTGAATTCAAAGTTAAAGTGCCCAAAATAAAATTTAAAAAAATAAAAACGATAAATTGTCTGTTATGGTGTTTGAACAGCTAACATTGTTTATCAAACAAACACAAAACAAACAACAACATGGCTTTAAGATGAATCAACTGTTTCCATGCAGACTTTCGCATCATTTAAAAATACACTATGAGGAAGCAAAAAGAGGCCAAAAGGTTTCGCTCTAAAAGCATCTGAATACGTGATTTAAGTGTTTTTAATGACTCTACGCGTTTGAAATATTCAGTTCTATGTTTCAGGTTCTGCAAAGTCCTGCCTGCCTTAAAGTTTAAGTTTAAAATATAACGTCTAATAAACAGGATTTCTCAAAATATTTGCCTCCATCCAAAAAAAAAGTAGACACTAGTTCTTTCTATTTTCATGGGAACGTCAAAAAGGAAATTAAAACTACAAAAATGTAGCGTGATGGATTTTTAAATGACAACTTAAATTTCACTTCCAGAAAGGTCTGGTACTTGTGAGAGGAAGACTGAAAAATGAACGTTTATAAAAATATATATTTGTTAAATCACACGCACAAGATGCTGGATCCTACATTTCCCATAATGCAACTCTGTGATGTTTTTAATTTCCCTGCCTTCTAAATGACATCATCATGATTAACTGAACTTCACACACTCCCCTTAACAAATCACACTTATGTATCCATCTGCTTGTAAGAACAGAAACCTTTTTGGCCCTTTTGGTCTTCCGTAGTTGAACCCAGTGTTTGATAGTAAAATAAACGAAGGGTTAAAACCCCCCTTTAAATAAAACTCTAAATCTATATATATGATTTTCCCTCCGGTGGGAAGAGGCCTCTAATATACTTTGCTCCAGGCAACACCACAAAAGTATCTTTGGTTATAACAGGAAAAAATAAATCTTTGACACAGAAGAGAGAACACTTGCAGTATTTATCCACTAGATGGCGGCGTTGTAACACAGCCTTTATGATTTCACTCAGTACCTGCAGGTCAAACTATGAAGCATTTTACAGCGCTTTTTTTTTTTAAATGGCTTTCTGAAAATTTAAGACATTTGAATTGTCTGAATGATTGTCTTTGTGATTCACGTCTACTTGTTTGTCTGATTTTCTTTAATTTCTAAATAAATACCGATCTAAAAAGCAAAGATTTTTCCACAAAACTGTGCGGAGAACGACATCTGTTGGTCTCTAACCCCTATATGATTCATTCTGTACAGTAAAGATAACATTGCATATGTATATTTAAGGCAGCTATTTAATTGCAACACCATCTAAAAAGGTCGGTAACCTTCTTTTAAACTCACTTGTGCTCGTTTTTTCTGTTTGCATTTTTTACTTTTCCAGACCTTTCTCTGCACTACCACTTAGTCCTTGTTTCGATCTGTGACATTCTTCTCCTTAATCCACCAGAAACAAAATAAATCAGGTTGATTGGGAGGTCAAGGCTGCACGTTTCAACTTGAGATTAGAGCACAAAAGCAGCTGCGTTTTAAATGAATGCCTGCAGACAGACGGACAAGAGGCCGACACAATGCGGCTCATTTTTCCCTCTCTCTGCTCTCTGCAGCTATCAGCACTCACAGACCTCCTTTTTCTCTCAGTTGTGGATAACAGGAGCTTTTATTAATACAACCAGCCGACATGCAGTTAATCATGACGACTTGGTGTTCACACACTGCTTCACCACTTTATCTCCCGCGTCCTCCTCACCTCAGACTATTTTACAGAACAAAAACTTCATCCTCTCTGTTTTTTTTATCTTCCTCCCTGCGTCTAAAGTTTCTCGTCTACTTCCTCAAAACTGCTCAGTCAACTTACAGAAACCAGTCAAACTTCACCTTCGCCCCTCCTCTGACCTCCTCCCGTCTAATCTACACCACTTCAGGCTTCGTCAAACTCTGCTGGTGGAACAAAACTGCACACAAAAAAGTTCAAATCCGACCAGTTCATCGTTATCATCCTCCGTCGTCTCTACTCACCCTTAAACTAAAATGACTTCCTTCTAAAACAAACTTCTAACTCACTCTGTTCCTTCAGATCTTGCAGCAGGACGCTCCCCTCTGTGATTATCTCTCATGAAGAGTTTTTGTTTTTCTGTCACGTTCAACTTCCAACTTCACCTCCTTTAAGTTCTCTGCATCGTCTCTTACAACCTTCAGTTTCACTTCAGCACACTCCTGCAGTCTGCTTGTTTTCTTCCTCACAACTTGGTAAATATCACTCAACTTTGCAGCTAACAAAAGCAAAAATGCGACGATCAATAACATGTCTTCACTTCTCTAAATGTTGTGGGGTGACCATCGTGTAGCTGCAGCCCCGAGAGACGGTTTCATATCGAGAGTCTGCCGCTCACGTCTCTCCGTGTTTCTACATCTAGAAGCCGTCTGGATCAACTATTCTCAAGTGTCTGTGTCAACAACTAGACTGCAGCTCCGCTTCTGCAGAATCAACTCAAATAAGACTCGTTTTGTTTAAAGGAAAAAAAATAAATAAAAAATAATAATATGTACAGACTTTTTAAAACAAACATTAAATAAAACTGGACATATGGCCATGAGTCGTTCACAAAGTTTGAAAGGACGAAAGAGGAATCTGCATCAGTTTTGTGACAGCAGGACAGAGTGAGAGAAGAAGAAGAGGGATGGAGAGAGAGGCTGAATGATTATGGCACTACAGGTAAATCTTTGGTGTGAGAAGGCAGACTGCAGGTTTGAAGTCTTTGATCCAGGCTGCATCAAACTCCAGCAGCGTCCGTTTCAATTCTGTCCTTTCATCCCTTCCTTCACTTGTCCTTAGTTTGCCGTCTCTTCCTCGGTCCTCCTGTCATCTTTAAATCATCCCTCCTTCTGTCCGTTTCATCCCTTATACCAGGCGCTGAATCCCCGTTTCTCATTCCTCCATCTCGATCAGAATTTTGCACATTATTTCTCCTCTGAGGGTGAAAAAAGAAAAGAAGAATGCCTCCTCCGTGCCACTAGGGGGCAGTAGTCCTGTTTTTAAGGAGGTTTTATCGCTCTAAGAAGGCCCTCTGACCTCCCTCAGCGCCTCCTGCAGTCTCTGGCGGTAGCCCTCGTAGCGCCGAATCACCGCCTCCCTCTGCTCGTCTTCCTCTTTGTCGAGGATCCTCAGGAAGTTACGCAGCTCGGGGATGGAGAACGCGTCCCACTGAAAGGAGGAGCAGGAAAAACAAACGTTATTTATATTTGTGTAGGAGCTATTACATCAGTTATTTGGCATTTGTTTTAAATGTAACAAAATGATGAGCAGCTTTGACCGTGTGAGAATTCCTGTTAAAAGTTTTAAACTCTATATTGTGGTATCTATCGATTTTTTGTACATTTTAAATTTTTCTTTAAATTGTGTACTGTTCACTTTTTGTTTGCAATCTTTGCTGCTGTAACACTGTAAATTTCCCCGTTGTGGGATAAATAAAGGATTATCTTATTTTATCTTATAAGCTGAAATGAGTTGTGATAGCGAAATGTCATCAAAAAATTTGTGCTTTTTTTAAATTTTATTTTAAATTTTTTAATTTAACCAGGAAAAAAAAACTTGTCAAGATCAGAAATCTCTTTTTCACAAAAACAAAAGAGATGATGTCACTGTAACGTTTTAAAGACACACAGAGAGTTGTTCTGTTACCATGACTTCTCCAGTCTGTTGTTCTCTCAGCACGAAGCTCAGCGTATCGGTGTCGGGTCCCGCCACGAGACGAAGGAACAGCGGCTGCTCGCCATCCGCCAGCTTGCACACATAAACTGTAGGAGACACACGGACACACACACACACAGATTAATTTAGTCCTTCAAGCCACATATATGCAGGAACGACTGTGGCTGCTGCTCTTGAAAATGCACCATGTGTGTGTTGGCATGTGTGTGTGTGTGTGTGTGCGTGTGTGTGCATATAAACAGGGATGGCAGAGGATGAAAGGATGGGTGCGGCACATTAACAACCACAGTCATTTACAAAAACAGAGTTAAAAACGGAGGTCCTTGTTGTTAGACTGAACTTACAGTGAACCACTCACAGCATCTAAACTCCACTCGAGTATTTCCACTTCATGCAACTTTATAAACGTTCTCCATCAGAAACATTTGTCTGAAAGCTTTAGTTGTAATCTTATTCTCTGTATGCTCTGTGAAGACGGTCATCTTGAATGTGTTTGACGGACTAAAGAGTTTCCTCAGAAGTTAAGAAATCCTTCTCTGTCTTCAGCTGAGTGAAAATATCAAAAGACAAACTAAACACTGACATGTGATTATTGATTATATGAGACTGTAGTGGGATGTTCTGTGCCGGTTATGAAGGCAGCGTTAAGCCACACATCATTGAAATCAAACAGGTTTTAGAGCAAACACTTTATTTTTGATCTTTCCTTCTCTTCTCTTGCAGACAGACTTCCACTAGAGTCACACTGTTCCTGAAGGTCACTCACTTGTCTGCATTTTTACACCGCAGCTTCGTTTTGTGGTCAAAGAGCAGCAACACGACTTATAAACTTTGAGTTAACGGGCTTGAATGAAAGCTGCAAACAACTACTGAAGTTTAAATAAACATGAGCTCATGTACATATGTAGTCTCTGCATACATGTGGTGTCAGCCTTGTGTCTAGACGCTGTCTTTTATTAGCAGACGGAGCCTCGGTGTACGTCTCCATTAATGAGCCGCAACCAGACTAGAAGCTTATGTGATGGCAGTGACACGCACTCTGCCTTCGAGGGGGGAGAACAGACAAAATCTCTGTGAAAGTTTCTGTGCAAAATGTTTCACAGACTCTAAATAAGTTATGAAATCAACTTAACAAGTCACACAAATTCAACAAATTCACAAGCGACTTCACGGCCTGTAAACTTGTTCTTCTCTCCGAGGCGCTCAAAAGACTGAGATCGTATTCGATACCCCAGAGCCCTGCAGCAGCTGCTGATTCTTAGTGTGTGTGTGTGTGTGTGTGTGTGTGTGTGTGTGTGTATTCCTGGGGAGCTGTTGATAGTGGGGAGAGCCCTGAGGCATCTGACGAGGGCGAGGCGTTCAGAAATATACACACGCCCTTCACACACACACACACACACACACACACACACACACACACACACACACACACACACACACACACACACACACACACACACACACACACACACACACACACACACACACACACACACACACACACACACACACACACACACACACACACACACACACACACACACACACACACACACACACACACACACACACACACAAACAAAAAAAGTCGACACTGTGTCAGTGCTGGAGTATCTGACTCCGAGGTTGGCATGAGTGGCATGAAACACTGTTGCACACGCACGCACGCACGCACGCACGCACGCACGCACGCACGCACGCACGCACGCACGCACACACACACACACACAGGGTCAGCGGGGCTGGGTCTTACCCTGCTCCTCCCTGCGGTAGCGTTTGTAGAGGGCATATTTAGCCGGGTTGTCTGCGACTGTGAACTTCCTCAGCAGGGCGACGATGACCTGATAACAAAACAGAAAAGGAAAAGAACGTTAGAATATTTTCCCATCAACCCACTTTAAAAAAAAAAAAAAACAGCTGATAGACATCCAGGCTGTTCCAGCGTTTGGCAAGTTAATCCAGAAATTCAACAAGTTACTATTTACTTAACATCTATTTATTTATCAATTAAAACGATCAAATGTTAGAACACCTCGGCACTACCTGAAGTTAATGGTGAAGGGAATTAACGCTCATAATATATATTTAGTAACAAGACAAATGAACGTGTCCTGATAAGAAAAAAAACAGTTTTTAAAACTGTTTAATATTTAGCGTTCACCACAGGCTGAAAACAAACAGTTATGATACTTATGAAGTCAAGATGAGATCACCTCAGAGTCTGTCTTCACAGTACAACCCGTACCATTTAAAAAAGAGACTGTTCTGATACATTCCTGTTAGGTGCTGTTGCCATGGTTACTCGACCTTTCATGTAACTCTGTTATGATCAGAGCTTTGGTCCCTGACTTACAAAACCTTGTTGATTTAATTGACTTATTTTTTTTAAAAACGGTTATTTTACACAGTAGTCACCCTTTTATAATCACTTTGGTTTCATGTTTGTTACATATTAAATAATTATTAAAGACACAAGATGTACAGACTGAATTCAGATCAAACAAGAAAGAAAAAAAAACACACAAAAGTGACTGAAAGCTTTTAATAAACTTCAACATCTGTCCCGTCTGCCTCTGTTGACTTCAACCCGTATGTCATCAGATCCTAATTAAGTTGTGTTGACCCGTGTGTGTGTGTGTGTGTGTGTGTGTGTGTGTGTGTGTGTGTGTGTGTGTGTGTGTGTGTGTGTGTGTGTGTGTGTGTGTGTGTGTGTGTGTGTGTGTGTGTGTGTGTGTGTGTGTGTGTGTGTGTGTGTGTGTGTTAGCCACCTGTTTGACTGTGTTACTGGAGCTGATGTGGAGCGTGTTGCTGACTCCTCTGGGCAGATAGAACGCCTCCTCTCCTCTCTGACCTCCTCGCACCGTCACAGGCCTCCTCAAATCCATCTGCACCTTGATGAAACCGGTGTATACACCAGAGGGATTCTGGGAAAAAAGACAAAGAGAGAGAGACGTTATACTACATCATGTACAACGTACTTTGACAACAGTATTTACCCACTTTCCAGTTGAGTCACCATCTTGTCTGCGTAATAAATGTGTCTATATCGATATCAGTATCTGGCCTTTATGACGATCACAATAAATGAAACAGCTCCTGAAAGTTTACAGAGCGTCAGCAGCACATGTACAGTACAGCTACATGATCCCTCTGTGAGACACCAGTTCACCCAGTAAGCCCAGTGTGTCCCCGTGTGGACAGATGGCCCCGGACAGAGGGAGAGCATCTTAATCTCATTACTGCAGGAGTGTGTGTGCGTGTGAAGGCTGATGTGTGAAAAGATGAGGAGTGGACAAAACCAGATTGGGGTGAACAGAGGTTAAATTAAAAAAAAAAAAAAAAAACACACACGCGGAAGTGGACAGAAGGACAAAGAGAAACGTGTGCTGCCGTCACGCATCAGAAAACAATATCTTACGCCTCGAAAACATGAAGCCAAGAGGGAGAAAACTAGCCATGTACTCAGACAAATTGTTGATTTTTTCAGAATACCTGAGTAGGTTGAAGTTTTTAAACATGATATATATAAACTGCTTTTCTAGATCTGTATAGAAAATGTATTTCAGAGTTACATGATACTGCACACTGTACTTCTGATTATTTACCCTCAGCAGCATTTAAAACTTAAAATCAACCTTTTAAATTTAATTTAATAAACCAATTTGTTTTAAGAGATCTAAGATCTTAAATATCCGGAGCAGAACTTCTGCTTTACCTAATTTCCTTCATTTGGACTTTCATGTGAAGTCGGTGTCTTGGGGGTTAAACACATATTCAGAGCCGTGTCAGGCTGCCAGAGAAAACAGTGTCCGGGAGAACAATAGCAGGAATAACATCACATCACTCTGATGTGAGAGCTGAGGAATGCTGGGAGCAGGAGGAGAGAGGCGGCGTGGACGTTAACCACCAGCACACCTCATGATGTTATGAGTGTAGCGTGTGGGTGGGTTTCTCCTCAGACTCCTTTAAACACGGGCAACAGATGACAGCAAAGACGTGGGATTGAGAGTTTGTTCTTTTCTTTGTGAGGAGCTTTTTATTGTCTCAAGACGGGTGTATTTACAGCGGTTCGATATCCTTATTGTGTTGCATGGACTTCTACTTTTAGAGCTCGTCTGATTGTATTTGACCGCAGCATGTCTCTGCAACTAAATCAAAATTTCACATCGCGATATAGGTAATTTGGTACCCAGACAGCTCACATTTTCTGCAAACTCAGCAAATTATAATCGTGCAAATATATTGTGTGACCCCCCCCACTTTTTTACTGTCTTTATATGAAAGTAAAATACTAAATTTGTATGTCTTTTTCTGCTGATTAAACATAATGAAAGTGTGAGAAACGTCATAAAGGAGGTTAAGGGCTGCTGGCAAAATCATACAAAATGATTTTATGCTCCAGTTCTGCCTTTTTGATTCTTTTTTTGGGCGGCTTTAAAAGGGAAAACAAGCTTCAAACTAAGTCCATACAATTCACTGACTCAGCCAGTGTGTGTGTGAGTGTGCATATTGGGGTGTGTGGGTGTGTGTGTGAGTGTGGTGCACTCACAAGGGTCATTTTCAGGTGGTCCTTAGTCACCGAGTTGTACAGCTCGATCCTCTGCCTGATCTCTTCCCTGCTGAACTCCGTCCGAAGCTCTCTCTCCTTCTCCACATCCTGACAAACACAAAGAAGGAAACATGATAAATGCCAAGTCAGCTAACATCAGTAAAAACAATAGAGGCTGTGTGTTTGGATAAAAGCACAAGTGGAGCTATCCACAATCTGAATCAAGAGGATAAGAAGTGCCAGTGGTTTGATTTCACACGGGACTCAAATCCTGTTCTCCTCCTGGGTTAAAGTCTGAAACCAAACTGATTCATCCACCTAGACCCTCTCATATTTTAGAAATCAACTCAAGGTGTTATTTTAGTTCATTTCAGGACTTTCTATACCTGACGTTGTCCGGGATTAAACTGGTCGTTATAAAGACTTGCAGAGACATTCTATATAGTTATGTTTTTCTGTGAGGATGGTCTGTAAATACCTTGTTGATTTAAATACAGTGTTTGTCAAGACACGAGGCTTTACTTTATGTGATCAGCAGTCGACAGTGTTTGTGTGAAAACAACCTTAAACATAGTAAAGGCCAGGGGCCGGAGGAGGTCACAACCGAGGTGTTTTCTTCCCCCTAGAAAAAGCTAAATATACCTT
This sequence comes from Labrus bergylta, assembly GCF_963930695.1. Taxonomy (NCBI): domain Eukaryota; kingdom Metazoa; phylum Chordata; class Actinopteri; order Labriformes; family Labridae; genus Labrus; species Labrus bergylta. Next base: position 3,007,145 of record NC_089217.1, read on the forward strand.
GTATTGTCAAAATATTAAAAGATTTTACTTCTAAAGAATCATTGGTAAGTTTTTAGAAACGAAAATTTGTAAGATATAGAGCAACATCGTCTGCATAGAGTCAAACACAGCTATTCATTTTGCTTTGAAATCAAAACATTTTGAGACCAGGGCTGTCAGCATTAAGTAGTTAATTGCGTCAATTAAGGTATGAAATTAATGCATTTTTAAAAATCTGTCTTCATTGCATGTTTTTTGTCCCTTTAGGTGCACCGTAGTTAAGCCTCCGTAGTATCTCCCTGTAGTCACAGTGATGGAGCATAAGAGCGTAAAAAATCAGGTCACAACCGAGGTCAGCTAAAAGAGAAAGTTCTAGGTAAAGACGACAGACAGACACATGTGTACCATACAGAGACCAACATGTGTACATGACTTCAGCCGACACCAGGTCCAAACCTCTGATTAAAATCTATTTCTACAGCATCTTAAGAAATGCACGTAAACAACAATAAATGTGTTACATAAGCTGTTGTAAAGAGTCCTGGCTGACCTCAGACCCAATTAAAATGTTCAGGCAGCCGCTGCATGGAGGAGTTTCGTTTCTTGGAAGAACCTGCACATAAACAGCCGTTAAGAAATCCCAGCCTGCCGCACAACAGCAGCTAAATACAATAAAATATTTACACTATTTTAATTCTAGGACAAGAAGACACAGCAGCAGACTTCCTCAGTGCCACAAAGAGTTTAATGACCAGGCGGAGTGGCGGCGCAGCGTGTGCAGTATAAACATGAGCATTGACTAGAGAGGATGCGATCAGCTCTGGAGTGCATAGCGCTGACCGAATGCGGGACACATGGATCCTGTAGAAACTGCATCTTGTAGTATAAAGTCTTTTCCTCAAATTTGGTTTGCATACATCTGGTAGTTAAGGGAGGTTCAAGTAACAAGCTCTGTCTGTCTCCATGTTTAAAGTCTGAGAGTGCCAATGCAGAGTCCTGAGTGTTTTATTCTCCAGTGTAGAGTGTGCTTACTGTACATGGGCATAGTGCAGCACTCCTCTACATCTATTAAAAACCACACACACAAACACACACACACATAGTGCAGAATCCAGGGAGGCTTTGAAGGCACATACACCCTTATATGGAGAACACACACACAGCTCTCAAGGGAAAGACAAGGTGCCAATACAGCATGTGCAAACACTGCAATCACACACTGCAGCTCTGACAGACGCTAATCAACATCTAAAATGTACAATGTCAATCATTCAAGTCGTGTCTGAACTGTTTATGGTTTCTGTGTCCTTTAAATGTCAAAAAAGTTCAACAGTGTTTACCAAAACTGAAGATGACGTACCTGAATCAAACGCTTGGATTACTCATCCATGTATGACATCACTGATCGTATATTTTGCCATATGCTACGACAGCTGACACTTTAGTGCTGATGACCTGTTGCTTTACCTGACAGGTGTAAACACTGACTCATCAGGATTAAAAAGAGGAGACACAGGGACAGCGGAGTCAATAATCGGCTCAATCCCGCTCAAAGAAAAGTGGCTGAAGAAGTCCTTCAGCATTTTCCTCAGGTCAAAAAACCAATATGAGAATGTAAGAGTTTACAGGGGAAAATCACTCATGTTTTAAATTAAGTAAAACTAATAAATCAATGCACATCAAGCTAGTTTGAATGACCTTAAATCAGAGAAGTTTGGTAGATTAGTTCAGTTATTGCAAGAACACCAAAAGGGTCACAGGATGAATCTGAGAGGCCTCAGGATGATGAATATGATATTTAAATAAATCAAGTTTTTCTTCCTATATTTGTTGTGCCACTAAGCACTTCAAGAAAGTCATATAAGACTATATCTAAAAATTATTTTGAGCTTTATTACGTGACCTTTGCTTAAAGCTCGAAGGCTTTTCACTTGGTCGTCGCTTTAAGCACCTTACAGGTCAGACGAGTCAAAGCTTATTATCAGGAAGTGACAAGTTAAGAGATTATCGGTCGTGTTACCCGACACAGACGGACGGAAAGGCAGAAGGAAAAGCAAGAAAAGAAAGATGACAAACACAAAAACAGAAATGATGATAGATGATCCCTCAGGGGGGGACTCCCTCCTCTCATGACTGTGCAGTGTGTACGTTTCTGTGTATTTATATTCACCAGTATACATATTGAAGTCTTGTGACCTGGCTGGTTGATTAAGTGACTTCACACTCCCATAAACTCGCCTTACATCACTCTCTGACTAGTAAAACCAGGACTCAGTGGTTCGTAGTCATCCATCTTTCAGAAGAATAATTTCACATGCAAGCATTTTCTCATTTGTATAATATAATGTACAGAGCGAGATTTACGATACATTTCAGCAAGAAAAAGCTTCTTTTTTTTAAATACTAAATAGTAAAAGAGTGACCCCCAAATCTCTATAATGACATCTACGAAGAACAAAATATACAGTTAAAGTCTTATAAAAGTATTTTAAAATCCATATCCCTTGACGCCAAAATAAGGCTTTTAACTGGCAAAAAGTTAGATAATGTAGCAAAAACATCTGCATTAATAGATTTATAATTTATTCTTAATCTCATCTTGTTAAGTAGGAGAAGCAACTTTAAGACATTCATGGGACCCCTTAAATATTCACTCAAAGTCTCTCCCAAAAGGAATCACCACTAGTTTTATACTCTGCAATATCCTCCCTCGAGACTTCCTCCATCAAAATGTTACTTCCCTCTCCTCTTCATATCATATTTGGATAATTCTGACTAAGTGATGTTTCCAGCCCTGGTTATTATACTACCAACTGTGAGAGGTGTGTGTCCAGTCCAGGCTTTGTTTCATTCAGGATGGAGAGGGTTAAGAGGAACAGGGAGGGCGAGTGCGACCAAATCCAAACAAACAAGAGAAGCAGAGCACAGCGGAGCTACAACAATGAGGTCATGGTCTTATTTAAGATCACAGCGAATCCTCCCACTAAAGCTGAAAGATCAACACCAGACAGAGAAAGGAAGACAGAAGGAAAAGACAGTAGCTGGCCTTTATTAAAGCCTGCCGAGCCATAACCGATTGAGACTGCAAAATGGGAAGTTTATTTTTCCTAGAAACAGAGAGAGCAATATTATTTGGCTAACATTAATGCTGAGGCTTGTATCTTACACTGTCTTTTCCCCCTAGAAAAAGCAAAATATAACTTGTATTGTCAATATAGTAAAATATTTTATTTCTATAGTATCAGGTGTGACTTTTTAGAAATGGAAACTTGAAAGATATAGAGCAACATCGTCTGCATAGAGTCAAATCACAGCAATTACTTCTGTTTTAGAATCAGGAAAAACTGAGGCTAGGGCTGTCAACATTAACTAGTTAATTGCGTTACTTAAGGTCTGAATTATTGCATGCTATTTCGTTCCTCAAGGGGCACCGTAGATAAGCCTCCATAATGTCTCCCTATAGTCGCAGTGATGTAGCATAAGAGTGTAAAAAATCAGAGCTGTCCTTCAGAATCAGAGCAACCAATAAATGCTTTTAAAATAGCAGAATAGAACAACACAAGTAAAAAGTGAACAACAGAAGAAGAGATGTGGAAAAAAAGGGACTTTATCTTTATCTGCATGTCAGAGTCTCCAGGCTGATCTCTGACAGCTGTTTCAAAAATAACCCAGGTAGTTAAAATTTAGTCAGTGAGAGAGACAAAAAAGGTATTTTCTGTTCTCAACCCTTTATCACACACACCTGCAGCATTCCTGTCTTTGTTTAGCACTGTCACGCATCCACCATCTGTAAATAGATGACATCACCTCGTGTGTGTGTGTGTGCAGACAAAACATGCTTAGCTTGGCTAAAGAGACCTAAAAGCAGCGGACTGTGTGCTTTGTGTGTTGTCGGAGCTACAGGCAGACTAAACACAGTGATGTGGCTGTGCTAACTGGATCTAACCTACATTTAGAGGACAAGAAAGCTCTTATTTCTGTCTTTGTGTTTGTTTCCTCGTGGCGGTCTTCCTCTAGGCTATGTGTGTTTAAAAGGATCACAACTAAGGTCATTTGTTCTAGTTAAAGAGTCACAACTCCCTCAACTCTACAATCTTTTATCCATCCGACAGTCTTATTCATTTTCGATTAATATGTCAATTGTTCTGTAAGTTTGGGCAATAAAATGTGACACCATTGGGTCTTTCTTATTCCAAATTAGATCAACTTTCTCTTTCCAACCCTTAAGCTAATCTCTCATCTGAAATCATCTTGTGTCCACGTGTCTACCCTCATCCACCCTCGCCCCCTCCCTCTCTTTGTGATTTCCTGTTGAGTCCATGGGGGGAAGTCGAGACGGGACACACCTTTCCTCCCAGCATTCCTACACTAATGGGTACACACACACACACACACACTATCAGGCCACATTAACGTGTCGCACAAAGTGGACGTGCTCACACCTTTTCCTCTTTAACAGATGACCCTCAGCTAATGGACAGACACATACTCAACTCCTCAAACAATTCTTTATAAGTGGACAAAGCAAAGTTAATGAACGTTCATGCACTGCAGATAAAGTGCAGCCTTGTTGAAGTCTTTTATAAATATCTACATCTGTTATGCAGCGCTGGCTGACTGGGGATGGTCCTTGGCGACTGATTTCTTGGTCGGTTAAACAGGAAATTCAAATTCTGTTTATCCAACTAGTCTTGAGATAAGAAAACACTGAATAAATTGTGCGACATTTTAACTGTTTTTTGAGATTTGTCAGCTGGTAAATGATGTAATTCGGTTTTCCAAGTGTGGCTAACGCTAGCAGCAGTTGTTTGACCATCCTGCATAAACAGCCTGCATACAACTTTATCTTCATCTTCTCACTCAAAATGCTGCAAAACCGCGCCTCTCCTAGTAGTTGGTATTCGTTCACTGTGCTTGTTTACATGTGGGTAGTAGAGCTCGGAAAGCAGGCCCATTGACTGGAGCTACAGCCGGTCTATGGATACAGACCCAGATAGTGGCAGGATGCTGCGTGAGTTTGATTTTCCTCTGGATTGGATGAAAAAATCATTTGTGACTGACTTTAATCGGTCCTGTCAACAAAAATAAGCTAACATAAGTTAACCAAAACTGTATATGCTAGAAAGTAAGGATTGATGTATTTGTCTTTGTAGAGAAGAGAAGAGAGGAGGAAAGTGACACCATTGTCTTTGCAAACAGAGAAGTGAAACCTGCAGACTAAACTTCCCGGACTGCACGGAGACAAAAAGGCAATGTGCAAAAACAATGATGTGAACCAAAGTGACTGACATCACTCATTGGTTTAGTAAGCGGACAGCTCAGTACAGGACAAACAGTTATGGTTCAACTCCCCGAGAGGAGACCGCGAGACGTCTGTTTGGATGAGGGACCACCCAGAGATGGAGAACTTTACCAACAGCAACAAAGAGACGGATGAGGAAGATGTGGAGGGAAGTAACAGAGAAAAAAGGGGAGACGATAAAGGCAAAGAGAGAAGGGGGAAGTAGGCGGGAGTTTACAAAGAAAGGAGAGAAGGAGTAATACGTGAAGAAAGATGAGGAAGGAAGATAAAAACAAGAATAGGGAGGATACAAAGTTGGAGAAGGATGAGATAGAATAGAAGTAAAGAACGAGGATGTGGAAATAAGAAGAGGAAAGGGGGGATGGAAATGTCAAAACAAAACCATTTCTGTCTTTGGTGAATGAATAAAAACCTTTTAAAGTGCCTCATCCAAACATTTTTGTAATAGATTAGTCAGGGTCTAAAACTTCTGCAAAAAGATACAGAATCCCCGGGCACGTTGGGAGCAAAAGATGCTGAATGCAATCCACTGAAATGATGTCACAGATCCCTTAGCGGTCATCTAACAACCATCTAGCTTTATTCTCTTCAAACAGATATCTGAATGGAAGTGAAGTGAACAATCCTCTAGATGTTAGTTCTGAGCACAGACTCCATTTTTGCTTCTAAAGTTGCTGCCCAGACTGTAAACAACGACAAGGAAAAGAAAAAGAAGTCTTAGCCAGAAGTTGTTTCTCGCTAAGCCTTGGCGTCACTCCTGGAAGCTATATCGATGTCGGATGATAGCTGATGTGTTCAGAGATTGGTTACAGGAAATAAAAAACAAAGAAAGAAATTCAGTTAAACACATTTGAAAGATTTTGCATCTTTCTCACACTGATGAACTTCTCAAAGAAAGCTGCAGATTATTCTTCTGTTGGTCTCTTCTTAAACTCAGCGTCTTGTCTTGCAGTAAACTTGGTTACTTTGGAGATGAATACAACATTAAAAACACGTTGCTGTCCAGCTGTGTTGATTGACAGCTCACAGTCGAAACTGCTAAAATCCTGCTGAGAAATGTTCTCATTACAATGCAAAATGGTTTCCATAACACAGATTAACGCTGCGTAATCACGGCTCGCACAAACACACACGATAAAGCCAGAAAAACACAAGAGCTCATGTTTGTTATCAGATGTTCCTGAGGCCAAAGGATTGCAAAATGTAAGCAGTAAAAGGTGAAAAATGAAACATTTGTTAAGACAAGAGGAGTTGAGTAAGAGGCCGATAGACGGGTGTGTGTGTTTGTGTGTGTTTGTGTGGATGTGTGTGTGTGTGTGTGTGTGTGTGTGTGTGGAGGTGGTGAGTAAGCATGTGTGGGTTGAGGTTATGAAACTTCATGGTTCTGACCTTGGAGGAAGACAAGGAAGGCTGGGTGGTGAAATAATAGAGGTGTGTGCATGAGTGTGTGTTTCTGTGTGTGATTGTGTGCATGAGTGTGTGTGTGAGCCAACAATAAGTCAGACTTCTTCATGGGAGTTTTATTCCACCCAAAAGAAATACCAGATTATAAATGTACAGGGCTTCATCTGATGATTGTTTAAAGTACCGTATGCTCTTCTCTTTTAATTACTTTTTACACTCTGTCATTGTTCAGTCTATAAAATGTAAGAAATAAGTGCAAATAAATCTTCAAATAACTTTTGTATTGTTTGAGCAAATCCAAAAAATGAGGACACCAGGAGGTCCTGTACTTTTAGCAGGTCAGTTACTGCAGATACCTTTGGTCATGGATTAGCTCGTCACAGTTGTAAAACCCTCTGAAACACGTTTAGAAGTATTTCAATTAATGGACAGGTCAAACCAAAAACATGAGAAGTTTCCATTGACTTCAATCGGTTCACACAAGAATGCCGTTTGGTTTCTCAGCTCATAGTTGTAAAAACACATAATCATTTAAATTGTTGCTTAGTAATGAGCAAGTAAAGGAAGTTAATGATGTCATAAACGAGCACAAACAGGCCTGCAGAGACGGCTCGACACTTAAAGCCTCGCTCACACTGAAATGACTTCTTAAGATTCATGTTTGTTACAGATCTGGGACACCTCAGGGAATCCTAAATCAGTGCATCATCGGCCTTAGACATATTTTTTAACGAAGTGGCTGAACTTAAAGGATGATGACATGACATGATATACTTCAGCCAAAGAAAACTAAACACCAGTAATTAATGATAATGAAAAGAGACAAATCCTCTCAGAAAACTCCCTGAGCCACACATGACAAGTCACAACAAAGTCAAATCAGTCATCTCTGACGGCTTTATTACGAAATGATCGTCACGCTGTCTGGCATGCCAACCACATGAGAAAAATACCACAGACTCTACACTCATCAAACATACCATGATGCCCCATCGTGACATTTTACACCTTAATGAGATCACATGAATACTCCCAAGGAGATTTACAGAACGACTGCTTCTATTGCATTGTGTCTTCATTTTATTTTAAGCATCACTACTGATGAACATCTACAAATGGAGACATCTTTATTATCCGTCAGTGTAAACTGAGTAAAAATAATCTGTAACTTTTAGTTAAACTGCTGGGAATATTGGTCAAATGTTTTTGGTTCCCAGAGAATAAGCTAATGGTTAGCATATAAAAAAATACAGTAAGTCAAAACTCATGTTTATGTTTTGATTGTATTCACAGCTAATGTGAAAAATGGTTTTAAATGAGTCTTAAATGGCACCAAGAGGTATCGCAGTACTTGAAGTTGCTGCTGTGATTACAAAGGACACAATGTGGACGTGAAAAGCAGGTGTGTCTGTTCAGCATCTGATAATGGAAACAAGGGAAACAATACCTGTGAGATATATACGGCTCGGTGAGGGGAGGAGGACTACACTGTCAGTCCTTCACCTTTGCAACAGTGGAAAAACCCTTTAAAGAGCCCGAACACACACACACACACAAAACAAACACACATATTCCCACATTATGCTAGCCATAACACAGTCTGGATGATTTTTAAACCATGTGAGCCAAATCCTTAAAACTCAAAACCCCCCTCACACATCGCTGTAACGACCAGCCGGCACCTCCAGAACCCGAAGACCTTGAAGGTTTCCAGCTGAGAACTTTACAGCGTGTGCCGGTGCAGTTCGTTCACACTGTTGCTGCATTTGAAGTGACACATGAAACGAGTAATGACACACAGGAGGAGGAGGAGGAGGAGGAGGAGGAGGAGGAGGATGGTTTATTTGGCACGCACGTCTGATGTGTCACCATACATCAGACCATGTCACCATTATTATGTGTAAACCTAACATTATGTGTGTTATGGCGTGATAAGTGGGACGTGTGGAATGCCGTTTAGAGAAATGACAGACCAGTAACCTATAGTTTCATGTTTGTTTTTTTTAGTCCGGTGTCCTCATTCGGCATCAACAATGTGGAAGTTTTTATTTTCTTGTATGACAACAAAGGCCTGAAAGTCGTCACTGATAAACTAAATATAAAGTAGAAACTTCTCTTTAAGGTTAAGACTTTAATACAACCCAATTCATGCTAATATTTCTAGGCAGTGTGAAACATTAAATACTCTCAATGCAGTATTTAGCTTCAATTAATTGAGCTAAATGGCTAACGTTAGTCCTTTGCGTCAAAATGTAAAATTTAATAAAAGGTGCAGTGCATCGAAATGTTAGTCTTTTGCATATTTATCAAATTTGCCTGAAGGGATTTGTGTGCTCCTTTACTTTCTTTGGTTCCTGTCTTGAAGGTATCCGCTGAACTCTTTTTATTACCAAAAATGCCACAATGCAACGACCAACCTCTCATTTTAATCAAACTAAAAGAAGTGTAAACTCTTCAATATCATGAATATCTCTTGTTAATACAGATTTTAATATAGAAAAATGTTGCTAATGGAGGATAAAGTCTAACATCTTAACGTTCAACCCGTCAGGAACTGCTTCCTCCGGCCCAAAGTTTGACCTCCACCAAACCCCAACTTTAACTCTCCATCCAGAAATATCCATCGTTTTAATTCAAAACCTCCAGAGTAGGTGGTCTTCATCTCATCCACACACTTTTCTGTAAACCTGCCTTTTCCTTTATCGTCATCGTTAAGACTCTCACTTTCCACCCTGCTCATTAACGAGCGCACCAAACCGCCTCAAAGTGCGCTGCGGTTTGGTGATAATGGCGACCCCGGAGATCACAGCCGGTCTAAACTGCTCCCAGATGAGCTCCTCACTGAAGAATGGTATGTGACAGAATAAGCTTACAGAGCATGCAGGCAAAGCAAAGCACACGCTTCATTACTGATGGTATAAACACAGGAAGAGAGCCACACTCACTTTTATACCAGCACGATGAAGCATTTTTGCATCTTCACAGATTTCTGAAGCAAGTTTTAACATTTTAGGCAAAAATATTGTTTGGATTTCTTTTTCCAATTTGATCAGGTTTTAGATCTGAAAAAATACCCCAAAACAATCCTTTTTCTTAACCATACAATTGATACATAGCAGTACCAGTGTATTTTTTGAGGGGGGGATCTGGCTTAGTAGGTAGAGTCTGTCGTCTCTTGACCGAAAGGTCAGGGGTTAAAGCTATGACTCCTGCAGCTACATGTCCGATTTGTCCTTGGGCAAGACTCAACCCCCAATTTTCTCCAGCTGCTTCTTTTTTAAATGCATTACACTTTAAAGTTAATCTGAACAATCCTTGTGTGCGTTGGATTACTCGCTGTCTGCTCCTACTCCAGCTGCACCCTGGATAAGTACAGCACGGCGGCGCACAGGGCACCCATCAATCCTCAATTAGCAGAATCATCTTCATGTTTAAGTCAATTCATACCAATAATAATAATAGACTGTACTGTGAGATAAAAGAGGGAAAGAAATGGGGCAGAAATCTAAAATAACAAAACAAACTCAAGCCACTTCTGCCTTTTCTGGTAAAAAAGTGAAAATAAGTTATTTGCAGATTTTTAGAAGTGGCTTCCATCTGGCGCCTTATGACCTTGTAACACGATGCAAAAAGTCGGTCGGTTTCTGCACACAGAGGTAAAATGGAGAGGGGGGGGAGAAGAAACCCCCCCCCACCCGACCACCTGTTCAGACAGTTTGGATGACAGTGGTACAGTGGAGAGTCTGTTTGAAGCAGCTGGTTTGGAGGATTCATCGCCGTCTACAAGATTTATAAAGCAACACTCACAAGAGGGACCGGACAAATATAAACTATGACTGCAGAGCTGAAACTAAATGTTTTGCTTTCTGTGTTGATTAATCCGTCTTAATGTGTTGTTAGGTTTATAAAATGTCAGGAAAAAGGTGAAGAATCTTCACCATGAAGAGTTCACAGAACACACAGGATCTTCAAATGTCAAACAACCCAAAGATGTTAAGTAGACAATGACGTGAGGCAGAGAGAATGACTTCTCAATGGAGAGGCCTGAAGAAGAGAATGTTTTACATGTTCCCACTTAATACCACTAATAATTTACTTTAACTTGACACGCTGTTTCATCAACTTGTCCTTCTCCTTGGGGGAGGGGGGTGCAACTTTCTTTTTGTGACTTACTAAAGAAGAAGATGATTATTTTTAACATAAGAAAATATTCTGCAAGCTAGTTTTTTGCAAGAAAAATTAAAATCACATGAAATGCAGCATTACATCAGAGGAGAAATATCCAGAGATCATGGCATTTTTATTATCAAACACAATTCCTTGAGTGCAGCTTTAAGATTTATTGATTTCAAACTTTTCTTTTTCCCCATAACACACACTCGCCGTCCTCACAAACACTGCATATTCTCCATGACGCAGGTGGATACTTTCAAAGGCAGATTTATCTTATTATACAACACAGTCCTCTGCTGTGTAAGTGTGTGTGTGTCCAAGTGTGTGCTTGTGTGTGCTTCCAGGCATTAAAGCACTCGGGTTGTGTTTGCAGAGATAGCAAGGGCGCACAGTTAAGAACAATTCTACTAGTGTTTCCTTTGGACATGCAGAGGGCAGAGAGAGTCTCAAAACAGCTTTATGTAACCTGCAGACAGTGCACACACACACACACACACACACACACACACACACACACACACACACACACACACACACACACACACACACACACACACACACACACACACACACACACACACACACACACACACACACACACACACACACACACACACACACACACACACACACACACACACACACACACACACACACACACACACACACACACACACACACACACACACACACACACACACACACACACACACACACACACACACACACACACACACACACACACACACACACACACACACACACAAAAATGCAAGAATAGCTTTCTTTACACACACAAAAAACACCTGGGTTGGCTCCTACATTAAGATAGACTGATATATGAGCAAGTTATGATGTCATCTGCATATTTTTGTTGGACATTTGACATTGATTCAGAGTTTTTGAGCTGAATCTGTGGAAAGATTGAACTCAATATTTACTGTAAAATCATTCCAGTGCAGTAAAGTACACAGGTGGTCGGTGTAAATTGTGCTTCTGTCAGTGTTTAAAAGCCTCTGAAGCAGAGTCTAGAACATAACGAGACTTTTGAAACTTGAAATGAAAGAGGTGGGTCAGTGTAGGGAAAGTTTTTAGACATTAATATCTTGGAGGGATTTTCCTCAGCAAAAACAACAACAGAATTTCACCATCGCATTAAATGTAACTGCTGCTGAAGAGCCAAGACTTAGGATCAATTCACGGGTTCAACGGGTGCATGCAAGGTCAAATGTAAGGTCAATTTGTGCAGCTAATCACCAGCATGCATGGTCATTTACGGCACGCAAACTCCCGCGCACTGTCTTACTCACAAAATAAGATTGGAAAAATGTCTGTACGAGACTATCAGACAAACAGAAATGTTGCAAGTAACAACCTGTGAAGGTTAGGGATGCAACAAATCAAAAGGGAATTTTTGGTTTTGGGTACAACTAGCTTCCATTTTCATTTCAAATTAGCTCTGTTCGTGTGTATCTGTCCAAAAGAATAGGAGACATATACAATAACAATGAAAGTGAGGCTGGTGACATTCCTCTTGGCGAGTTGAGGCAGAGTTCACCCACAGCTACTGAACGTATATTATCATCTGACACCATTGTTGTAAAGGGAAATACTTCCATACAACACAGATGTTTTCTTTTCTAAAAATAAAAATGACAATGGAAACATCTCCTCTAAATATGTTCCAAGTGGCCGAAGCTGCCAAGAAAACGTTGTAATGCAACCTAACCACATATCTCAGTCGAGCGCTAACATTGTGCAACTGTTTGATCGAGCTTCAGGTAGAACAATCGACAAAGCCCTCATGGACAGGAACATAAAAGACACAGAGATCTAACACTAACGCTGGTGTTTATGGTTGGCATGGAGGTGTTATGAGTCTAAACACTGCAATGGTTGACTGAAGAACTTTAAACACCACTGCAGTTCACTTAGGACACACACACTATCACACACTCACTCACGAGGCTCCATCTGTCAGACGACCAACCTGCGGCCTCTCGAGGAAGCTTTAATCACAGGGTTGGAATGGACTCTTGTGAAATCCCTTTTTGCTCTCAATGTTGCAGCAGCAAAAATTACAACATTAAGCTCAGCTAATAATCAACAACCAGTTTCGGGTGGTGTTGAGAGAGTCGGATGTCGAGCTGAGAAAAGCCAGGAAGTGACACACAATGGAGGAGGAACCAGGATGAAGTGAGGAGATAGAGAGAGGGGGGGACGGAGGGGTGAGGTTGGACAGACAGAGGAAGGAAATCTAGAGAAGGAGAATGTGAGAAAGGACGGATTTGGATTCACATGTCCCAGAGAACAGGAAAGACAACACAGGCTTCAACAACGCTGATCTTTCCTGCAGTAATTATTCCTTTTGGTAAACGAACTGAGAAACAAAGTCAGCGTTTTTGTTTTTCTGCTCAGTAGGAATAAACGTCATTGCACAAAAAAAGCCTCAGGCCTCTCAACGTTTTTTTAGAAACTGTTTTAAATCTGTGTGACTGAGGATTTCTTCACATATATCCAACTCAGACATGTGGCATATCTTTATGGTTATATAATCAAACAACATGGTTGTAAAAAAGAAGACACAATAAAAGACCAATCTAAAATGTGCACTTTAACCCTCCCATAACGTAGATCTACTGCATTTCAGAGTCTTAGACCAACTGATATCATAGATAAAAGGATGATTCTTCTCTGCTTATTTCACCATGAATATTCAATGCCAAAAATAAATTCTTAAGGTCTGACACCTCATCTTTAGGGCTAAAAGAAATGCTGCTGTGAATATGTATTTTATTTCAGTTTGAGTGGATTGTTGTGCTTGTTATTTATGTCATTAAATGGATCATATTATTGACGCATCAGCGACCTTTTTTAAAAGAGTAAAAATCGAAATGATAGGAAAACAGCTTCAGATTACAGGGGAAAGAATGGTTCAACTCTATGAAGTATGGCAACATGTTTGCTGCAACAGAGACAGAAAGAAACAGAGTTAGATCAGAGAGATAAGATCTGTATTCGTCTCTCACTGGTAGTCAGTCTGTCTATCTTTAAGTCGTCCTTGCAGATAAAAAACATTAGGTACTTCTCCAACAACGACCGATAAGAACGTGAAAACTGAACGGTGGAGAATGACCTCACCTTGATGAGCTTCTGAAAAAATTTCCCATGAAAAGACATTTATCATGATGCACCAAAAAAACAGGTCGGACTGGACGCAGGAAAATTAAACATCAGTGGGTTTAAAACAAACAGAAATGAAGAGAAAATGAAAACACACCTGGAGACGGCTGCAGGGCGAGGTCAGGTTAAAAAAAATAAAAAAAATACTGCACCATAAATCTGCTGAGGTAACGAGCGGTCAGCAGACGAGGTGGAACAACAAACAACGTCTCTTTATTACAATATGATGTCACTAAATCAAATGGTTTGAACTACATGTTCCACTTAATGAGAACATCATGATGAAGTGTTTACAGTAGGATGTATGAGTAAATACCACTTCCCCCTCTTTTGCAGATTGACACATACAGAGATCCTCTCATGGCTCTGTGACACACTCAGGATGATGATGCAGTCATAAAATACTGCAGCTGAAATCATAAGCTGATTTAAACGCTGGGAAATCAGCATGAAGGAGCAGACTGACTGATGCAATGTTTGTGGAAAACCTCCCAGAGAGTATGAAGGGTTAATCTTTTATGATACAGCTCGTCTCTGAGGTCATACGGACTTATTTTTTTTAACCGCATCTGTGTGACTGGACTCTGAATAAAGGAAGTGCCTTCCGTTTTCCATAGAACAACTTCCTGGCTTCAAAAAACTATTGAAGCGCAGTGATTGCATTAAACAGTCTTCTGAAAATCTTAGCCCCAGTTGTTTTTTATTAGCACGCAGAGAGACGGTCCAAACTCAACTTCCAGGAACAGATAGGAAGTAGAATAGAAAGCCATGTTTCTTTTTGGAAAGCCCCATGAAGCAGCTACCCTACACTACCATATATTAACTTATTCATGATCAGCTGACACCGTTAAGTGAGGAGCAAAGCTGCTGACATCCATCCATTAAAAACAGACACAACACCAGCACTGTCAGAGCAAAACGACATTAGACGTCCTGTACCGAGCTAATGTGTGACGTACAGAAGACAACAGCTGCACACACTATAAATTTAAAAAATATTGTTAAATATCAGATTCATTCTGTACCAAGAGGACGTGTTGACGTGCTGCAGCTATGACCGTGAGCTCCAGATATCACATCCGAGTCAGACATGTCGATAAATACTCGACAGAGAGACTCCAGTCTGAGAGGATGAACTGAAATGAAGTTGAGCTGCTTTCTGTCCGGTGTGTGTCCGTGTGTGTGTGTGTGTGTGCACGTGTGTGTGTGTTAATGTGTGCATGTGTGGACTCTGGGGGGTTGGGTGGGATTACCCTCGAGCATTTTTCATGAGACACACAGACCCACTGGTCAGCGTGACATTTCCTGACAGAAACACCATTCACACACTGAGAAGGTGGAGGAGTGGGCGAGCGAGGGCAACAATGTGTGTGTGTGTGTGTGTGTGTGTGTGTGTGTGTGTGTGTGTGTGTGTGTGTGTGTGTGTGTGTGTGTGTGTGTGTGTGTGTGTGTGTGTGTGTGTGTGTGTGTGTGTGTGTGTGTGTGTGTGTGTGTGTATGCCTTACTGCTTTATCTCATTTCCCAGTTTGAACATCCAGAATCAGTTTTATTACCCATCAGTCTGTGTGTTTGTCCTCCCTCTCTTCTGTTTGCACAAAAACCTCATTAGACTTCACTTCCCCGTTTAAACTACAGCCCGCTTCCTTAATGAGAAATGTCTCATGTATCCCCGGAGCTTCTGTGGTTAAAGGGCCAACAAAAATCACAATGTGTCATCTGTTTTTGGGGTGAAAAACAAAACTTGTTTGTTAAATGTTGCCAGTTTGAAACTGTTTGAAAATGAAAGAAAAAGTAACCAAACTTGCTGCAGCATCCTTTATTTGAACGGCAAGTTGTTTTGATGGCTTTACAGTAGAGGGGGCAGTGAGCAGATCTCAAGTCTGATTTGCCCCCTCTCGACATTAAACGACGGGGGGGGGGTCATCCTGATTCTAGGCTGGTCTGAGACGATTTTCTGCCCACTTTCGGCTATAGGGTCGTCTTGATACCAGAACTTTTAACTTCTATCCATCGATTTTATCTAAACTGCTTTTTCTATTCGGGGTCGCAGGACGATGTAGTCACCAATAAACCTCACTATTGTGCAGAGCTAAATTGAAGGTAATGAATTGATAAATATCGCTGCATTCATGAGTGAGTCTTTTGTTTTGTGTTGCAGGCTGCTGCGAGATCTGATTGGTTGTTAAGAAATAGTGTCTCCATCTACCTGCAGTTTAATTTCAGTTGGACTTGAACAATTATGAATGGTGCTCGCTGTGCACAGATACTATACCACTGTTACTCTGTGAGGCGCTCGGTGCAAAAGTTCATTTGCAAAAGGTCAATACTGATATGGTGGGTGGAGCACTTCCGTGTTTTCTTACCCATACAAACAAACACACATGAATGCACCATTTTCTTCAGCCAATGTGCACTTTAAATGGCTTTTCTTTAGTCTTTGAAATGAGACGATGGTCTGCAATGAATTCATTTCACAATGTTGACGAGGGCCATTTGAAAACTGCCTGTTCAGAGTGGAAATGTTGGGCATTTATTCCACCTTGCCATGCTATATAAAAAGGTAAAAATATGGAATTAAGGGGCGATGTTATTTCAACTTTTAGCAACAATGAGGAGGCACAAACAGATCCATATAATGTCCGTATAATCAAGCAGCAGGTAGGAAGAGAGACACTAAAAGTTGATTATTATTGTCCAAAGGTAACGTCACTCCCAGTCTTTTATCTTATGTGCCTCTACATGCACTTAACTTTTGCTTTCAGATCTCAACCATACAAACAAAAGAACTCACAGGTTTCAGCATTGTTTGACTCAGCGTTAAAAAGCAAAACTGCAAAGCTGGAGTAATGACAGGCTTTCTTTAAAGCTTGTTGTGGCATCTCTGTATGAGAAAAGCTTTCAATACATCCTATCAATGAGGTTAAAGGTCATTTGGTCAATCAGGTCAATGGTCGGCTCAGATAGGTTAAAGCCAAAACAGCAAAACAGTACTAAAACTACCTTATATTTGGTTTTATTCATACAAAAAAAACAGGATTCAAACCTTACTTTTTGGCTGATTTGCACATTAAATTGCAGAAAAATTATTTTGGACAAGACATTTCATACTTCTTTGGGGACTCTACAGACAAAAAGGTTGAATTAGTTACAAAGAAATCCAAGAATCAGCCTTTAATCTCAAATAAAACAACCTTAAACTAGCTAACAATGTCTTGAAATTGACTGCAGAGTGCATATTTTGACTGCCTTGGTTTCACTAAAACGTAATGCCTAATTCTGGTTTGAAAGTTGTCTTCTTCCATCTTTGACATTTTAAGACGAACATTGGTGTTAGTTTACAAAAATGCCAATTAAATTCAGAATAAACTGCGTGTATTGCTTAGTCACCAACTCCAGTATTTTGTGTAATCCATTAATCCACCGCTCTATACAAGTTCAACTCACTGCAAAACAAAAATACACATTCACTCACACATAACCGTTAATTTTTCTGATACAGAACCACTCATTTCATGCAGCCGCACCACACATTTTTCCCAAAAGGACACGTCCCTTCTTGGGTAGTAATTACTGTTGGCATGTGGGAAACCGGCACAGAGCAGCCAGGGTCCCATTTCAGGTCGACAGTTTAAGAAACTAGAGGTCATAACCTCTGCAGCGTGTACGGGCCACACTGTGCATCACTCACACTTCCATGAGGAATGAGGACCTGAGTGAGGGGTCTGTTATGGGAAAGTGAAGGGTCACGCATTGCTGCAGAATCTGCAAGAGACCCATGCAACTCACACATACGCGCACATTAAGTGGGCAGAGAAGAAGAATAGCTCAATTCTGTTACAGTGTGGAACAAACCAGCTGTGTTTGCAAGGCTGTCCGAGATACTGTGAGGGTTTAAATTCATGCGTGTGGACAAGTGGATCAGTGTGTGTGAGAGCCACTTGAAGTCTGTGGCTGGCCGGTATTTATTCCAGGACCTGAAATGTGACCTAATTTTTGAGTTCCAGACATGATAAAGCTGAATGTCTTTGGTTTTAACTCAATCCCATGCCCTAATCTAGACATAAATCTCCAAGACTGCAGGCGAGGAGAGCGGTAATAAACACTTTTAAAATCTGTGTTGGAATGCATCTTTTCAAGTCTGGTGTTTTGTGCCAACACAGGTCACAAGGTTTGTTTTGCGGTTGCCTCCTGATTACCTTGGGGGGTGTAATAACTGGCCAGATGATCACAGTCTCCTACATCTTTATTCTAAACTTTCTGCTGCTGTTTCAGAACTAAATCTAGGTGTGTCTATTCCTGCATTTTTATAATTCATTGTTTTAGCATCTAAAACCTCTGACACTGACATTACTATAGGCAATAAGGGGAAACTCAACCCTTATTGTCCGATGAAATATAGGCTAAACCTGTCAAACCTGTCATAACAGGATTAAGACACAGACTGGCTGTTGTTATGCTAATCTTCCTGAAACTAGATGCAAATCTTGCAAAACAAATTTGTCGATTTAAAGTTCCGTTTTCTAAGCAAACCTAGACCCAAGACAAAACATAGAAAAGATGACTGAAACCAATCTCAAAGGTCTTATAATAAATTCGGCGCAGACATGAATGCACATAATCATGAACTCTGCTCTTCATCTTCCAGTGGCAAAGCAAAGGCACACACACAAAAAAAAAACACTAACTTGCTGCAAAACCTGGATAGCAATTCTGTGGTTTTAATGTTTTCTGATTCATGGACAAGCCAAAGCCAAAGAAACAACTTTAAAATGTTGAGAAAACAAATGTGTTTACTCCTCTGATAAATTCGGCACAGATATCAATGTAGAAAATTATAAGTTACAAAGCTGCCTTTCCTTCACCCACAATGGATATCATTAGACGAAGCCAACAGGAAACGACAGGTGACCCAACTCTATAAGTGAGTATTTTATTTAAATGGCTGTCATTTTAAATACTAAATATATGCCGAACTCATGTTGGACTTCTAAACAAGAGCATATAAACAAAATTGAATGTATAATTTAAATTGCCTTGTCATACTACAGCAATGAATATTAAATTGACGGATTTTTCTATGAGGTTCTGAGCGACGCCCCTCGAAAAGAGACAATCTACCTTTTAGAGTTCGTCTACCTGTTTCAACGCCACATAATCCTTACAGGGGACGGTATTTAAGAAAGAAGCACATTGGTTTTGGTGTTTTTTTTGTTTTTTTACCTTGCTCACTGTGACTTTTCCAGATGGTTTCTTGAAGAAAGAGGTCCTGGCCGTGAAAAAGTACTCTTCGGAGTCCTCCTCCAAGCTGCTGTAGCCACTGCTCATCGTGCTATTCCACGTCATTTGAGGGGAAAACCACTCGACTCAAACTCGGCTGCATTAAAAACCCCCCAGAACTGAACAGGTGTTAGGTTGAAACAGGATAAGTAGTGAAACACAAAGGTCTGTTTGCTCAAAATCTGGATGATTTCCTCTTTCAAATCCTCTCCGTCAAACACGCTTTACTCCACCGGCATGGTCAAAAAAGTCACTCAAAAGCTCACATTTTTTGATAGAAAAACTCACATTCAGTTGTTAAAACGACAACAGTCCACCCACAATCGACAAGTAATATGTTTTAAAAGAGTTAAGAGAGAGAAAACGAAGCGTTAAAGTCCCGTGTCACGACGTCTGACTGTTATCCCGTTACACTGTTAAACGTGTGCTCCAACTTATCTCTCTGACAGCAAGCCTACAGTGAAGCCCCGCCCACTACGAGAAGCTAACGCAGCCAACCAATCAAATCTATGACAGTTAGTGATGACACACCCAACTCACATCGACAACCAATCAGCGCTTTGATGCTCAGTTTGAGTGATACAGTGGTTGATTTTCATTGCAGTCAATATCATGCATTTTGCATTGTTTTAATATTCCATTGAGACCTTCTTTCGAGTAAAACACAAAGTTTAACACCCTTTTTTTCCTTTTTTTTTAAATCTATTTTTTAGTATCTATCTATTTTTTTGTACATTCTTAATTTTTTTTAAAATTTAAATTGTACTGTGTTCACTTTTTGTTTGCAATCTTTGCTCTTTGCTGTAACAATGTAAATTTCCCCATTGTGGGATAAATAAAGGATTATCTTATCTTATCTTATCTTATCTTATCTTATTAATATAATTAGTCTCTTCAGTAATACTGCTGTCCTCTTTTATGTAACATAAACAGCAGAAACACACAAGACATTTATTTAGGTTGTTTTTATCAAATGTATTCTTAAAAATGATCAAACTTACTTTTACTTTTAACGTAAGATAATATATAACATTATTTATCCTCAGGGAAAGCTGTGCATTTGCGGAATAAAAAGTGCAAATAGAGATAAGGTGCAAAACCAACTTAACAAAATGCCAGGAGTCTAAAAAGGAAACACAAAGTTCCATAATTATATTCTGATGACAAATATTTAAATCTTAAAAAACCTGCAAAAGAGCTCTGAATGCTCCAACTGATCACAGTGAAGACATTCAAGCTTGAAGTCTTTGACCTCTGCACATCCTGCTGTCATCCAAAGAGCCCAGAGGCAAAATAGAAACCCTCTTTCTCCGCAGAGTCACCCTTAAACCTCAGTGAACTGACAAACAACGCTTGAAAAACACACAACTGTCACAAATACAGACACTCACATTCCTAAAACGCATGGTGAAAAAGGACAGTTCAACCAAAATGGATTTAACCGTGCTCTAATTTATACCCTTGAACCTCTCACACACTCTCAGATATGTTGAAGATGCAGCAAATAAAAGTTGTCGTCTTACCTCGATCAACAGGCAGCAAACTAATGTTAGCTTTCTGTGTCTTTTCCTCTGCATCATCGTCTCCCTGTTCCTGCTTGAATCCACTAAAAATACAATCACCAAAGGAAGGAATTTAAAAGTGTCTGCCTTACTGACGCATTTTTGGGCACATGTGTTTAATTGCTAAGGGCCATGAACGCTGCGCCCTTCTCATTGGGTGGAACAGGATGGGACATTTTCAAGGGTTTTAATGCTTCTGGTTGGTGGGAGGTAAAGCTTTAGTGCATGCATCTTATTTAGATGTTATTTGATTATCATCCAAAGTGCCAATAACTACACCAGCGATATTTTAATGAGGACTTTTTGTTTCATTCTTTTACCTGCAGAGAATGTTGTAATGAGCACAGAGGTGAAGCACTGCAGCCAGAAAGAGGTTAATTATACTTTTTCTTACTTTCTATCCCGTGAGAATAAGCTGCAGCCCCTGAAAGCGTTTGTTAACAGTTTGTTAAGTCACCAATCCTCCAAAAAAAGATCAGTTCTGCTTTTAATGCACTGCATGATCCTGACAAATGTCCCCAAGCTTAAAGAAAACAGTCTGGTTTAACACCATATGAAGACAGAAAAGTGTTAAATTAAAGAATTAAAACAGGATTGGTGTGATAGTATTTACATTTCTGACAATTCCAGAAACACTACGACTATAAATCTCTTTTTCTAGGATGTTTTTTATTTTTTGTGTACAAATGTGCGCTCTCGAGAGTGGCAGCCCTTTAGGATCAAATTTGCCAAACCCAAATGAGAAGTCTGAATGTGGTTTTGGTTTTACCACACCAGCATGTTTTTTTTTTTTCTGGTGCCGATATGCCGTTAACATTTTTAGAGAAAGAGAAGAAAAGAATTTAGTTGGAAGAAAAAGCAAGTTATAAAATCTATTATCGTGATCCAAAGTGGGTTTTAAAGGTCAGCACTGATATATTTTTAGATGGAGGAAAAGTGGTGACAAGTATTTTGCATGCATATTTTAAAAGATACACAGAAGCCTTTTCTCGATGTGTTTTCTGATAGAGTTTGACATCCAGAAATGTGTCTGCATGCTGTCGTCATGCTACATACATGAAACATGAAGAACATGCTATAAGCCCTCTAATTCAGTTTGTTCGGTGGAGCTGAACCTCTGGCTCACTGCTGCGTTTATGTGGTAGTAAAATGGATCAGAGTTGTACTCGTGATTTTTAGTGGGTGGTTTCCAGCCTTTCATATCGCCTCTCTTCATGGGTCGACAACTGTAAGCCATTACTGAGCACAGGGCACAATTAAAAGTGTACAGTAAGTAGTGAAGCATGCCTTCTGTTTCCAGCTACTTTTTAAGGACTTTGTTTCCCCTGAGCAAGCAGGGTTAAAGGTTTTTGATATTAGGCTACATGTTCGGCTAATAGCCCACCCAGCTGCATAAAAAGGCCAAAAAACCATTAGCAGAGCAGGTTCAGCTGCAGGGTGAAATCTACGCTACATCTGCTCTAAATCAGGCCTTACCCACACACACACATAAACACACTGAACCGACGGACAATCTGGGAGATTTCCAGATATAGACAAGGCTCTAATTTAAAACCAGTGGGGTTAGAAAAGGAACCGAAAGTAAATTTGGCACATCTGGGGCAGCCCAAACCAGCATTTTGTCCTTTAACATACTGCCGAGATCCCTCCACAAACCACACAGATAAGCAGGCAGGCCAACAAAACATCCCTAAACTGTCCTGTGTGATACAGAAGGAGGACCGACGCAGAAATACACAATTTGAAACTTTCAGAAGAATATGCACAGATTGCATCGTCAGAGCATGCATGACATGAATTACAGCTTCATAATAATAAGGATGATAGACATGAAGAGGGTGAGAGATGCAGTTTGTGCAGAATGTCGACGGTGGTTTTGCAGAGATTGATGATCTGCAGCTCTGCACTTGTGTAGTTATACATTACACACATTCCTCAGAGAGGGCAGCTCATCATGTATCCAACTTAAAGCCTGAAGCAAACGGTCGCTGCAGACTTATTTTGGGTGAAGATTTGACCTAAAGGGGTCGTCCTCGTGCTCAAAAACAAACAGTGTTGTGCCTTTTTGGACAGTACAGGCACCCATTTAAGATTCATTTCCCAATAATTAAGTTGATATATAGAGTCAAATAAATCAAGACACTTAAAAATTTAACGTAGAAAATCCGGTTCCTATGGGACAACTATACCTTTTTTTTATCTAACAGATTACTTTTTGGTCCCTTAAAAGTCTCCCAAAGGTTAGATTTTTGACTCATTCTTTCTGCAGATGAGCATCGGACTGTGTCGTCCCCACAACCATCGCCGTCCTCTTTAGTGCGCAGCCTGCTCCGACCTCCTCGTTATTTTAAAATAATTCAATGTTTGGTCCCATTCCAAATTATTTTAATCAGTTTGAGTTGTCAAAGAAAGGTTTCAGTCTCCTGTGAAGTCCTGATGCTCTTTCATACTCTCTGTCCTGTGACAAACACGCTCTGACGCTTGAAGGTCTGGTTAAACGTTAATCCAGCTTCAAAGCCGCCGCCGGCTCAAACAGACCTGTTCCACATGATAATTTACAGTGTGTGTGTCCTGGGTGATCACACAGAAATTCAGCATCAAAGCTTCAAATCAAAGTGTGAAAAAGTGTGATTAGTGGAACCTTATCTCTAAGCTGTATTCATTGTCTGTACCTTTAAAAGTCATATTGACTATTTTGCTGTTTTACGAGATTCCTGTACCTCAAAATCCCAACAGAAGCTCTCATTTAGGCCACTTATAGTAGCAACTACCTCGTATATTTTCAAACCTTAAAAATCGGGACACTTTAATTTGACCGTGTATCGAGCTACAGAACTTCCACAGATTCCAAGGAAGCCGTAACTCTCCTGGAGCTCTTTGGAAAACACTGACTTCCTTCACATTTACAGACGTATACAGAGACAAATCATTGCTGCAAGCATGGTGCATTGTTGGTGGTGGACTGTTCTAATCCCGGACATAGTTTAGTAGTGCTTCTTAGATATTTGAGGGGATTCGGGACACAGAGCTTCAAAATGCGACAGTGAAATCGGGACGTATTGTCACCCTAAACTAGCTGCACACTCCACTGTTAGCATAAGCTATTAGCCTTTGGCAGGATGTCATGTAAGTAGTCATCTACTGCATTGTAAAGATATTTAAACATTAGTCTCATCATGTAATTAAAAACAAATATATGGGAAGATTTAAAAGTCTGCAAAAAAACTGAAGCAGCTATTTAAGTTTTAACAGCGTAGTCGGATAGCTAGCTAGCCAGCATTTTAGCTAGACAGGGGTTTATAGCATTTGTATTGTTGTACATGTATTTTAATGTATCCTCATAGAGTGTTTTATGTAACCGAATGTTGTACATTTTAATCTTTTTGTTTAGACAAAGGCCCAACTGGGGACACGAGTTGGAAATTAGCAACAGCTATATACTCTTTATGCAGCGCATCAGTTTCATGCTTTGTATTGAAATTATGTTAAATTGCATTGTTCCCATTAAAATAAATACATTCAAATTTAGACCGTACAGTAGTGTTGAACTGCATCACTTTTTGAAGATGTGAATGTCTTTGCATTTACTAAGAATAATAGCTGTGTTCATAAAACTGACTTTGGTTAAATTTGTATTTAGAGGGTTGTTCACAGTTATTTGGGGATGGGGGGGCGGGGTGGGGTGGGATGGGGTGGTGTGGGGGTGGGTGGGGGGGCGGGGTGGGGTGGGATTAGTGTGGAAGGTGAGAAGCCACGTTAGGTGAGAGGTTAGGGCCATGGGCGTAGAAGGGTGAGCCAGAGAGAAAGGTCAAAGTTTGAGGAATGTGTCACATTTAGAGAAACCAAGAACGTCATGCAGAGTGAAGGAGGTTTAAGTGTTTCCTCCCGTGACATCACACAGTGCAGCTGCTGTTACCTGGTGCAGGTGAGTGTGTGGAGAGAGGGACGGGAACAGGAGACTTTACTGACAGTGGGGGTAAGTGCACGTGAACAGGTGTGTGTTTCTTTGTAGCTGGGTGTGGGTCTGTGCTCTAATTTAAAGGCAGCGTTGAAAGTGGTGTGTGTGTGTGTGTGTGCTTTTTTTTTTTTTTACGACTTTAAACGTGAGAGCCGAGAACGAGTGTGTTTCAGTTTCACAGCACCTCAAATAGCTGCACTACACGAGCTATACTTTCCTGTCAAGCTGAATTCAAATCATAGGAGAGTGCTCGCTTTAACTCTTCATCGTTTGAGCACCAACGCCACCAAAACTCCTTAAACTTATAGTCAAGCATTTCATTAAATTCTGGGCAATTCCATCCAGCTACAAACACGTTAAAGGCTTTATATGCGATTTTTTTGATCCAGCAGATGTCGCCCTTGAGCACCAGCATGAAACCAAAACAACTCGCGCTGCATTGTTGTGTTAGCATGCTAATGCTAGCGATCTTTATTATGCTGGTATCTTCACACTGCATGTAAATTTACCTGAAATGAGCGTGATCTAGAAACACAGTTAAGCAGTGAGTACAGTATGTTATTCTTCTTTTCTCTAGTCCCTCAATTAAACAACTTTTATACACGAGGGGAGGAGTCAGCCGGCCGTCCGGGCGATGTAAACAAAGTGAAGATAGGACTCTGAAAACTCTGAAAACATCACAGACAGTGGGACTCGGGTGTTACACCCATTGTAGACAGTCATGACTCACAGAGTTATTTTCAGAGGAGATACTTGATTTATACATTTAAGTGTGAAAAATCACATAGAAAGACTTTAAAAAGATGAAGTCTGTCATTTGTGATGCTGAAAAGTCAACGCTTCAACCAAATACAAATGTTCCAAAAGCTTCTGGTATTGCCAATTAAAGAAGCGAGCACAAGCTGAAAACATTAAAAGATGTTTTCGGATGCCTAATGATTGGCTGCAGAGTGCTTTGCTGCACAACATTTAGAAGATTTATCTCCTGTCTGACTGTGATCTGAGAGCACTGAGACTAATAACACACAGGGGAGAATCAAATCAATGCATTCATGTAAACATAAAAACACACAGGACTGGAAAGTTAATCAGACAAACATTAGAGACACAGTGTTGCAGGTCTATGTGGGTAGTTCTATCCCACCTGTGAGGATGAGTGTGTCTCCTTTGTTTTGATGTTACAGGTGTTAAATATCCAGCCTCAGCTCCGCGTTGCCTCAGGGACTTTGAAACTGATCCACAAGTTGCTTTAAAGCAGCCGTGTGATGTGTTTTGATGTTTTTTCCCTCATAATCTCGAAAAATATTTCTCAATGTGCAGGTACTCGCAGTAAATCTTCGATTGTCAGATTCTGCTTTAGATTATGTTTAGTGTTTGTGTATGTGAAAGTAGGTTCCCACCCCGCCCCCCCCCCCACCCCCCACCCCCGGAGGCCCAGTATGTCATCCTGACAAGACAAAACAGTGAACGTCTCGTGATCAAAGAGCCGAGGAATGCCGTATCACATAATCACAGGCAGACAGCGAGAGCGGCGATGCAGCCCTGGAGGTTACAGTGCTTCAGCTGGTCGGGCAGAGTTACAAACGCCTATTGATGGTTAATGTGGGAGGGGCAGGGAGGCACAAGCGGCATGAAAGCAGATATAGAAGGATCTTTACTTTAAGCCTGGTTAAGATCAGGCTACTCCTGGAAGAAGATTAATCAATCCCCTGCAAAAAACATCAAACACAGATGGTTCCAGAAAACTCACATTTTGCTTAAAGTTTAAAAGAAGCCAGTTAGAATAGAATATAATTACTTTATTGATCCCAAACTGGGAAATTGTGGTGTTACAGCAGCATGTTATCAGAGCTAATAAAACAACATAAGAATAGATACACAGTAAACACTTAAATAACTAATATAAAAAATGTTGTAAAAAGTGTATCCACCACAACTGCATTGCAGAAATACTTTTAAAAGTTGTGAATTAAAGCGATTTGTCAGCCGTGTGTGTGACCTCCTGTTCACAAGCAGCACCTACAACCATCAAGCCTCTGATGATGATATCCAACAGAGCAGAAAACAGGGAGCTGGTAGGTCTCATCATTGTCATGTTTAAAAAAAAAAGTGAAATATGTTAAGTCTTGATCATTTAATAAAATGTACTTCTCTTAAACTCTGCCATTTATGATTAAATCATGAGGCTCCTCGGGTGATCAGTGACCTTGTGGTTCCACTTATAGCTGATCAGGCTCTGCAACACGTTGAGCGTCTCACAGAGACTGTAAGGTGCCATTTAAAAAAAAAAAACAGCCTTTTCTGTTTCAGGGGATCCACATGTGGGATGATTTACCTGCAGAACTCCAGACTGGAGTCATTCTGAACTCAAACTGAAACAGTCCTTAAAGAGGACTCGGTCCTGCACTCGTGTATGATCATGTGTTTGATCGTTATCAGGATAAGTTCTGCAGGTCTTTTAGAAAAAAACAAACTGCTCAATGTTCAGGGAATTAAGGTTGGATTTCCCATTCTTCCAGATTAAAGAAGGATTTTGTTGGTGAGAATTGTGGCCCAAAAGGGGCTTTGTAAACAAACACATACCAACGTCTGAGTTGGCATAAAACAAACCCATTCAGTTTGTAAATGAAATGAAAGATGAATGAGAGTTTGAGGGGAAGCTTCACCTGTGTGGGCCTGTAAACTGTAAATGTTTGATAAAGTATCTTAAACAAACAAGAAAGAGATCAACTGTGCTCAGATCAAGTTTCTGCATGCACATCACAGTCCATGTTGAAAGGATATAAAGATGGGAAAGATACGATTCAGAGCATCACAGACTGAATGCACATGGCAGCTGACATAAAGCTTACAGTGTGGGGGCGCTGGTGGTGCAGTGGTTAGTGCGCGCGCCCCATGTATGGAGGCTACAGCCCTCCAAGCGGGCAAATCCAGGTGCAAATCCAGCCTGTGGCTCATTTCCTGCATGTCATTCCCCACTCTCTCTCTCTCCCTGATTTCCGTCTCTATCTACTGTCCCAGCTCTCCTTTAAAGGCACAAAAAGCCCAAAAATAAATCTTTAAGAAAATGTAAAAAAAAGCTGACAGTGTATAATGTTACTGTTCATGTCAGATAAAAGCAGAAAATCTGACACAACATCATCATGCCATCGCCTTCAAACTGATCACCCTAACCCTAACAACAACAAACAGGAGGGACATCAGGACCGTTAAAGTCTCAAATACTGAACTCAAAGCGTTCAGCCACGTGACCGGTGTGGAGGCATGGAGGGCAGAAAGAGATCAGGAGAGGAATGGCAACTATTGAACACTCTGTGGAGCTGCAGCACGGGCTTTTAATCTAACATCTCTTCAAAGTGTCACATGTTGACATCACCTGACATCCACAGAAAAACAGAGATATGAAGATAAACTCAGTATTTTCAGATTAAGTTTGGGGGTCAATTGAGGGAAATTGCCCTCTAATGAAGGAATAATATTTTTGTCTCTCTGGATGGTGGATTGAATTAGTCGAGATCAAACAGGATACAGAGGAAGCAGCAGCTGACCTGAACTCACACAGAGGAGAGGAACTGTTCTGCAGAGGCAGCACAATAACACAACTGTGAGGGATACAGAGCCATCAGACACGTGCACAGAAACACACACACAGAAACACATGCGCACACACACACACACACACACACACACACACACACACACACACACACACGCACAGAAACACGTGCACAGAAACACACACACACACACACACAGAAACACATGCACAGAAACACACACACACATGCACAGGAACACACATATGCACAGAAACACACACATGCACAGGAACACACACACATATACAGAAACACACACATGCACAGAAACACACACACAGAAATACACACACAGAAACACACACACAGAAACACACACACATGCACAGAAACACACACACAGAAACACACTTTAATTCAATTCATAGAGATTTATTGGCATGATAAGATTTTCTAACCCTGCCAGCACAGTCAGTCTTCCTCTGCAGTTTTTTCACCTCGACATAACGACTTAAAGCAACAATATGTAACATCTCCACATTACAAAAGGAGTTTAAAGTCGATCTATCGTACAACAACTTTCATCAGTGAGAACAGCATCTCTGTAATGTCCACAGATCGCCCGGGTCGCATATCAAATTTGTGATTTCTATATTTTTCCGACAGCTCAACTCAGCGTGTCTCTACTCTGTGACGGCTGCATGAACGATGAATGTTTGTCGTTTACAGTGAACTCTCATCCCCGGTCGGTCCGTATCTGAGGCTGAGATCGTCCACCTGGATAAGGACAGGATCCAACGATAAGAGCCAACAAACACACACTGTGCAAGTGTGTAGATACGCACATACACACTGAGGAGTCTGTTACAGCAGCCCACCCTGATACACATTTGTGTTTTCTTTTGAAAGTACGGAAGCCCTAATTGGACATAAAATCAATAATCTTTTATTACTCTATTTCCCCGTGATGAAGAGGAAATCCATTTTATGAAGAAAACGACTTGAATTAACTCATCATGTGAGAACCAGTTTTTTAATTTATCATGAGATAAAAACATAGAGATCTTCAGAAAATAACCCAAACGTTCTCCTGATCACAAGAAAAGGAAGTGAATTAACTTGTTTTGATGCATGTAAATATAGTAAAAAACTGATGTAAATATGTTTGATTTGATTTTTAACTTTTACCTTTGTTTTTAATCATTTTATTCCCGTCCCCTGTTTTCTTGAGCTGCTGTAATGCACAAATTTCCCCCAGGGGGGATCAATAAAGTTTATCTTTATGTGCGTTAGGTCTTTGATACATGAGAGTTACAGGTGTGTGATGCATTGTGCAGGATGCAGTAACATAAACATGAAGCCATCGTTCATCCTGCTGGTTTTCACCTACACCAACAAGTAATGTGAGACAACAAAAGCTGTGATCAAAGACTCTTCAGAGGTGACCTCAGCTGGCTCTCTCAGTAACTCAGATATAAAACACATCATAGCTGCTCTTTTTTTTTGCCCTGCTGAAACAGAAAATTAAGGAAATCAATGGGACTCGTCTGCTGCCGGGTCTCTAATCCGTCTGCGGGTGTCCTGTTTCTGCAACAGGCAGCTGATGATGACGGGGGAGCTTTGTCTGCAGGACCTGCATCTGACCGAGGAGTTAATCCTCCACAATCCACAAAGATTACAGTAATATATTCTGCTTTGGGTCATTCATCTTTCTGTCGCTGCGTCGACTGTCTTTGAGTCTCTTTGTCTCTCAGTCTGTTTGCACGTGGTAGAGGATGGATTACATTATGAAAAAGAGGATTTACTAGCACAATATTTCTTTAAAAGCTAAACCAGGCTCTGAAGCGTTTTGTGTTACTGCGGTGTAATGTTTCTTTTTACATGTGGCCTTCAAAGGAAGCTGTAAATTCAAGCTTTTCTTAGTTTATAATAAAATGAGGCTTTTAACTTCTGTTAGATCTTTGTGATATTTCTGCAGATGTGAATCTTTGTGGTTTTCTGATGTCATCCCTCGTTTCTCTGCTTTGCAGCCCGTCTATATTTTACATGTTTTCTTGTGATTTTGTTTTTGATTTCTAATGAACATGCACTCTGTGAGTAGTTACACACACTAAGATTTTTCCTCATAGTCCACTTCACAGCTTCCACATTACGCCTTTTGTACATTTTGTGTTTTTTATTTATTTATTTATATTTTACATTTTTAAATTGTATTTTATATATTGTAATAGCTTCTTATTCTGTATTATTTAAGTTGTTGCTAATTCTGCTTTATTTCCCTGTTAATTGTTTAGCACCAATACACCAAGTCAAATTCCTTGTATGTGTAAATGTACTTGGCAATAAACCCCGATTCTGATTCTGAACAAAGCAGACAGTTCAGCAGGACACTGTCTGGTGTCTTAAGAGCATCTGTGAGTAAATGTAAAGCTCTTGCACGCTCACAAAATTACTAAATAAATATATTTCATCTCAAAACTCAACCTGTTGGATTTTCTCCTTCAGTCTCTTTCTCTATTTTCAGGTAAATCTCCACCTTGTTTGTATTTTCTTTAACACAATAGACGTCTGATTAGAGGACTGTAGGAAAGAGTCAGATTTAGAGAGATAGATGAAGAGGAAGAGAGAGGTTAGATAAGCGGATGGTGATGATGTTTGTTTACAGGAAAGGGGAGAATAAAACCAGATTTATGATAGTGAGCCGAGAGAACGGTCGGGGGGGGATCTAGAAACTCAGAAACAACGTTATTTAAGATGCAATGGCAGAAGTTGTGCGTTTAATGCCTTGCGTAAAAAGACTAACTATGCATTATTTAACTCACATACATGTAACTTATTTTAAACCAAACATTCCCAAGAAGTTATGGCTCCAAACCCTGACAAAACTCAAGTTTCAAAACGTTTTTATGGGCCGACCAGCAAACAAAGACCTTCAGTTTATATCAATTATATTTTAGGGAAGGAACAACCTGCCAATGTGCTCAATTTGTCTGGAGGAGTTGTTGAAGATTGGACCATCAGAATTCAAATTTTTGAATAATCCTCACATTTAGAAATGTATTTATCTATAATGGAGGTAAGACCCTAACATGGAACTTTAAACCTCTTGTGAAAAAATCCCAAAACCAGCCACACCTACATCATCGCCCCCTGACAAATGACAGGTGACATCATAAACCTCTTTCATGTGTTTTGTTGAAAGGTCAAAAGTACACCAACTGTGAACAAAGTGAAACTAATGAACAGAGTCTGAAGATAACAGACCTGCTGAAGTTTAAATCTGGAAAAACTGACATCCAAGAAGAGATGTAAGAGGAAAGGAAAGAAAAGGAAAAAGGGCGAGAAAAATTTTCCTTCACTGGAATATGTTTTCTCAAGTCTTACAACAGTTTTCCTTCCTGCTGTTTTTGCTCTTGTGTGTGTGTGTGTGTGTGTGTGTGTGTGTGTGTGTGTGTGTGTGTGTGTGTGTGTGTGTGTGTGTGTACCCTCCCCACGCCAAGAGCTGTTAATGATTAACAAGAAAACCTGAGAGAAAACACATTAACATTCCTCCCTCTCTACATTTTCACTGCTGAGTTTAATCATAGAAACTTTGTCTTTAGCTAAATTTGTTAAATGTTAAGTTAAATTAAAGTAAAAGATTACAACCTCCATCATTTTTTCTTTCAGAGATAAAACTGGTCTTTAATGTGACATTAAGTCGTGTTAATGAGTCTCCATCGGAGCCAAAAAGAAAACACGTGAACATTCCTCTGCCCGTCGTTATTCTCGTCTCCGTTGACGCCGTCTTTGTTTTCTCTCCTCCCGTGTTTGTCTTTCCCAGCAGAGAGCGAGTCGACCCTCTGACCAGTTATTGGCTCATTCTCTCTGTCAATCATTTACCACCTCTCCCTTTTAGACAAGCCAATCACAAAGCCCGAGAAGACGATGAGCTCATACTTCGCACGTGCTCAGGTGGAGGTTGTAAAGTCAAGTTAAGTGTATTTACCTGTTAAAAGAAGGTAAATAAGGTGTATGATGCAACAAGAAATCAATACTAAGATGGACAATTTAAATCGACTTGCCAAGAAAAATATATTGCAATACTCTTCTTCAACAGCAGAGGGCACTGTCTAATCTTTCCTTCACTAAAAATAATGGATAACATGATTGAATGTTTTCATAAATTGATTTAAAATCTCATATTTTTATTGGAAAAATCTGTAAAAAAAAAATAATAATCATGATGTGACCCAGATATCGTGCATCGTTACATCCTCACCCGTATCTTAATAAACGTCTGTGCATCAATCCATAAAAAACTCTTTCACAATGTAGAAAGACATAGCCTAACAATATAAAATCTTTACACTTAGGTAAGCTTGAAACTATTTTCAACAAATAAAATCACATCATCCATCAATCAGGTCAGCAGCACGGAGCACAGTTAAGTAACTCTGCTCTAAATCGAGACTATTACTGAACAAATTGAACATTTAGGTCAATAAAATCAGGTCAGATCATACCTGATTAAATAAAGGACTGTTTGAAGAAGCATTATCTCATTTACTGCACAGAAATCTGCACCTTCAAGGAATGTTGTGTCCATGTTTCGTTTGCTGCAGATTCATTCGGCCGGCTGATTGAATTGACTGGACACTAAGTTAGTCAGGTCAGGACTGCAGTTAAATAAAGAGTCTGAGGCTTGTATCTGTGAGAGCTTTAACAAGGTTTGACGTCCCAGATTGATGCAAAACTTTCACACAATTCCACCGCGGTGATAAAGAGGTTAGAGCTGGGTTTTTTTGGGTTCTAACTGACCTACTTCTTCTAATGTTCAACAGAAACACACTGACAGGAGGTGACTTCCCTGCACTGCTGTTAAATATGTAGAGGAAATGCCTGCATGCTTAGCTGGCCGTCCCACAAGATCACTGTCACTATGAAAACTGTGAGTGTGAAACACACACTTCATGGCACAGACTCAATAAAAAGCATAAACTGTGTATAAATATAGACAACATGACAGCTCCCCAAAAGTGAAGCCAAATCCTTTGGAACTTCCCTGACTGAGAGGAGTTATTTGATGCTATAACAAGGAGTATAAAACAATGATTGACAGCTCTGTTCACAAATGTAGGTCTGCAGGTTAAAAGTTCATTTTCACACAGTAACACAAGAAAATGTAAACGCTCTTCTGCAGAAACACACGAGAGCTACATATCATGTCATTATCTCTGACATTCAGTTTTTTTAGACAGCTTCAGCAACACAAACCGCAGACAGACAGAACCACACAGAACTGTGCGTCAACAGCGCCCAAACTTTTAGATACTTCAGCAGCTTTTTTAATAAGGACTGACGCAGCAGCAGAAATGGTGTAAAAAAAACGTAGTGTGAAGTTTCAGACGATGGCATTTCAATGTTTTGCCACTTTAAACCTCAACTCTAAAAACATAATTCAGACGTGTTTGCTCCATTACTACAGCTGTAGTTAGTAAATGAACCAATACATTGGGATGTTTAATTGTAGATAAAGCGATCATTCAGTATGTATTTGTAAAAACTACTCAGACTTTATATTGTTTTTCTATTTTGTTTTGTTGTCTGATTTTTTAACTTTGTTCTAATTTAGATTTTACGGTGATGTTGACTTTGTGTTTGGTGTATTCTGTCAGCTTCTGCTGCAAAACAAATTTCCCCTTAAAGAATCTGAATCTGACTTTCACCAGCTACACAATCAAAGGGATGCATACACAATAAAGCATTTATAATCATAATCAAAAATGTGATATTTATAGTTACAAAATGAGCCACTGCAACATTTGCTCTTTTACTTTTTGCACTTAAAGTTCAGTTTCCACAAACACTTTCGATACAGGAGTTTACTTTGTATCTTTTGTTTACTTTTTCTAAAGAAAATTATACTTTGACCAGTAAAAAGAGTGGCTGACATTTAGAAATGCATCTTTATAATGTGCCAAAACATAAAAACTACAAGTCAAGATATTTTAATTAACTAGTAAAAAGGATTTCCAGATTTTCGATTACATTTGAACCGTTTGTTGCCAAAGTTTTGTTACTCAAATATGCAACAACCTGTCAGACTTCTAAGTGTAACATTAATACACACAGTATCTATACAGTACATGTAAACAGATCGAGTCAGTGAAATGTCTGTGTGATGACTCAGCAGCTCTCTGCCCACACATTCTGCAGCACTGTTACACATCTGTAACCACAGTAACCACACACACACACATACACTGTGACCCCACTAACCACACCAAAAAAATGTATTTTTATGAAATACTTGGCACAAGCTTAAAAGCCACAGCGCTGCACTCAGCACTACTCAGCAGAATCAGAGTTTGTGTGTGTGTGTGTGTGTGTGTGTGTGTGTGTGTGTGTGTGTGTGAGAGATCAGCACCAGTTTGAACTAATCCTCCTCATGCTGCCTAAAACAAAATCATTGTTTATAAATCGAGGAGCCAAAGCGTTCAGCGACAGCTGGAAATATTAAAACTGGAAGTCCTGGCTGATAAAATATAAACATGGTGTGGATATTCAGGAACACAGACGTCATATTACAGTTTGGTCGCTGAATGCAGAACAGTAAAACAACCAGAGACATATCCATATTTTAAAAATATTATATAAAATATATCATATATATTAAAGGGAAAGTTGGGCAGAAGTTATTGATGATTTCAGTCATAGAGCTTGATGCTTTAGTCTGATTTTTGTGAATGATAAGTGATGTAACGCTGCGTCAAAGCTCACACAGAAAAACTGTTAAAGTTCCTGACACACTACAGAAGTTCAGTTATATAATATCAGTTTACAGTCCAGTGTGGTCTCATAAAAGTTGAACATAAAACAGACCTGCAACACACCCAGCTGCAACATTCTCACTGTACAAACTTCAGGTAAAGGTTTGAGTACAGTGCCCTCTTGTGGTGGTACACTGTACTACACCCATCTCTCTCTGTGAGTTATCTGAAACTAGACTTAACTTTTCAATGGTGTCTGCTTTTTCTGGCTCTTCATGGTAGATATTTAACCACATTAAGAAAGTCAGAATTGATTTTTATTCATTATCTTTGAGTAGTTCAGCCCTTACATATTTTGTAGAGGCAACTACTGATTCCAATAAAACTCAACTTGAAAGAAACAAGGATGAAGGTAGACGAAGACGACGCCTTCTACAGAGGAAGATCAAGTGATTTAATAAAGCTAATGAAGAAACTTCAGGTTGAAACTTGTGATCAAATTGTCAAATGCTTGGTTTTTTTTATCTATTCTTGGCCTTTTTTTGCGTCAGGACAGTGAAAAGAGTCTGAAATCATAGATTGGGGAACGACATGTGGGATTCGAACCCAGGGCTGCACGTCCCAAGAACAACAGCCTCTGTACATGGGGCACACGCCCTAAGCACTCGGCCAACGGCGCCTGCAAAAATATCTTAAAACTATGAAATATTGTTAATAATCTTCATACAAATTTGAACAATTTGATTGGAAAACCAAAACTAAAAGCGTCTTTATTTATTTATTCATGTTGTAAATGTGGAATCAGAAGTCTCTATTAAATGCAAACTGCACTGACTGCTCAAGGCCTCAATAAAAGTAGGAAAGTAGAGATGATGAGAGACGCAGGGACGCTCAGAGTACTCACATGGGGGGGCGTGTTGTTGTTGAGCTGGTCCTGACTGACGGGGGACGCTGCAGGGTGACAGTCCAGAGACACCCGGTCCCGACACGCAGCGTGACACGTGTACTTACAACCTGCAGAGAAACATCAACATGTTTATTATCATGCTGTACGTGCAGGTTCACTCATACACGGTGCATTACGATTTGAATGAGTGTGTAACGTATATGCAAATCAGCCTCTGATATCTCCGGCTGAGGTCAAACGTCCACCTTTCAAACATGTAAATTCTGATTTATGGGTTTTACTGAAGGAGGAAACTGTTTAAAAAACAAGGTCACGTAGGATTTGTTTTAGACATTAAAAGGCAAATTAAGAGCATAGAAACATGACATGTGTCTGTGTGTGGAAGTCGTCAACAACAAGCCAGAATATAGACGAAGAGAAGAAATAAAAGCTCTGTATTCAGGGTAAATGTGTGAAATATCGACCTGTCAACAAGATGTATTTTGAAGTATTTAGGGGGCGTTTGAAGGATTAATTAAAGAGGCAATAAACGCTTTGAAAAACAAAAGTTTGTCATTATGATCAGAACTTACAATCTACAAGATTTTTTTTGAGAGCTGCAACAATTTATAAATTTATAATGTGACAGATATTTTAAGCTTCAGCAGGAGAAATTATGCCAATTATTTCATACAAATATCAGATTTTTATTTTACTGCAAATGTTGCGCTTTGAGATTCATGAAGGTAATTCAGCAGTGATGGAATATGATGAAGTATATTCACTTTACTGAGTTAATGTCACTTTTTATGATACTTTCTAAAGGAAAGCATTTTACTGTTTCCAATATTACAAAAGTAAAAAAATATGTTTTCACTTTTACAACGAACATAATGAATATATTTATTGTAAA